>NC_081571.1:818670-929826 GCF_022355385.1 Mustela nigripes | reverse complement strand
AGCTACACACATTAAAGCTAGGAATGAATACACCCATGTTCTAGGTATTTGAATCAAAGAAGGGGTATATTTTTTAAATTCTCTAAATTTCCTTTAGGTGAATGTTTGTAATTACAATGGTGGGAAAAGGCAGAATATTTTAAAAAATCAGTACATTTCTTATACCTTAAGAATTTATATTCATAATGTTCTGACATTATGATAAATACAACTTAAGGCATATATATCAAACATGAGAAATCCAGATTCTTACAAAATTTAGGAAAATTTTACTTTGCAATTATGGGTTAGTGTCTTATTTACAATTGGCTTAGCTGTAATTAACATATTTTATTAAAACACACCATTAAAAGTCATCTGTGCTTCTGGATTAGAAAAATGTATTTTTCAGTAATGAACTACAGAAAATCTTACCAGAAAAACTGGAAGTTGAAATTTATCATTTAAAACTACAGCTTGTACACTACATGGTCCACAGAGCCGGGCAATAACTTCTTTACCCAAAAAATTGGCATGGAAAATAAACAGCAGGATGCCAGAGCCTGAATAAGGGAGAGGTAAAACATAGATTTTAGTATCAGCCCTACCATGGCCATCTTTCAACTCTGAAGAAGGCGCACCTGTACAAGTTGGGAGTGATCCCCTCAGTAAGCCTGGTGGAACACACCCTGCCTGATGCCCACTCATACCGGACAATCTGAGTCCCAATTTCAAAACTTGGTGTTACCTAGCATTTTTCAAACCACAGACCCTTTCTATTTTTTTGTCCAAGTGATCCCTACTGACTGCTCAGGGAACAAATTTTTTAAAATACGCTCTCTACGTTAATTTTGGTCTTAAAGGGTAAAAGTTGCTGCTGAATATGTAAAATGTCCATGGATGCAAACTTCTATGATGGTTTCTCTGGGTTTGGGTTTGAGTGACTGTCCATTTTCTTCTACAGTCTTTTAACTTTTCCCAATTTTCTGATTAATACCAAACCTTATTCGGTGGGGTAGGGTAGGGTGGGGACTGTGAAATTTGAAGCTTTCAATGAATATCCAAAATACTCTGCATGACTCATTTTTCTGAACAAAGCTATACTTTTATTACAACAGAAAATAGATACCTGAACTCTATGACCTTTCTGATAAGCCATTTTTTAAGATGAAAAAACACTGATCCAGCCCAATTATAAACAAGAGGAGACTTCATAAAAGAGACCCCCAAGGAACCACTGACTTTTTTTGTTCTGGTCCCAGGGAAAGGAGGACACACTGATTTCACCCCTAGCTCTCTTTCTTCTCCTTTCGAAGCTATTTAAGTTTTGTCATACTGATTACTTAAAATGCTATACCCACCCCACACCCGCCCCCAAAGTGCTGAGGTTCAAAAGAAAATGCCTACACACAATATAGGGACTGTTTCTTGTCTTTTTCCCCTCAGTTCCACTATGAATGAGCATCTGATCTGGGACAAAAGTTGAGGTGAATATTTGTTACTCTCTCTATAGAGGAGAGTGGTGGTAACTCTTCAAAATGACCTGAATGGGGACTAGCGGTCTACAGTGAAAATCCTATTTGAAAATCCTTCATTCGGGTGCTGTTCATTCTAACCAAAATCAGTTAGATCTAAGGAAGTTGTGTTCATTAACTCTACTCTGACAAGTACTTGAATTTCACTGACCTACTATGACATGAGGAACCCTAATTAATTTGCTAGCAGTTGTTTCATGCTATCAGTCTAAACGTTTTCTCCAGCCAAACTAGGTGTTAAACACAATCACAGTCCCCCTCAAGGAACCAAGGTCAATGCTTCTCAAACTTGAGTGTGTTCCTAAATCACCTGAGATCGTAACCAAGGTGTCAACTGAGAGTCAGGTCTGGGTGGACCTGAGAGTCTGCATCTCTAACAAGCTCTCAGAGCAGTCTGAGACCACACTGACTAGCAAGGGTCAGGAAAACCTATCAGGATCTTGTATCAGGATGACAAGGCGTCTTTGGTAAGGTTTCACATAGAGAAGATTTCTGTTAGCCACGCTAACAGAAAAAAAAAAAAAAAATCAGTAACCTTAAGACAGTCCAGGTGCACTGAAGCCCGTAAGTTGTGAATGTTGGGAGACTGGCCCAGATCAGCTGAGCAACCCCTACACCCTGTTCCCCAACCTTGTTCTCACTACTCAGCAATGTAAACTATCTACTTGGACAGCTGAAATCACAAGTGATTCTTCAATGTCAAGTTCACTAAACACAGGTGTTATGTAATAGGTCTTTAATTAAATTTTCATTAATGAATACATATATATATATATATATATATATATATATATATAAAGATTTATTTATTTGAGAGAGAATGAAGTAAGGGCTGGTGGCCAGAGTCAGAGTGAAAAGGAGAAGCAGACTCCCTGCTAAAGTGCAGATGCATGACTCGATCCCAGGACCCTGAGATCATGACCTGAGCCAAAGGCAGATGCTTAATCAACTGGCCACCCAAGGACCCTATATGTATTTTTTTAAATGGATGTTTTTACTTAACAAAAAAGCCAGAACCGAGTTTCCTACTTTCATGAAGGCAGTGTTCTTTCCACTTAAACAGTTTATGCTGTGTCCCTGTCCTGGAGAAGGGCCATGCCCATGTCATGGTCTTGCCAGCACAGCAGCTGTTAAGCAGAGGCTAGGAACAAGAACCAAAGTTTCCACCTCCTGCTATTCAACTTTCCTATGGGTCAAGACACTGACTTTTTATTTTAATCAAGTTAAAAAACAAAATTAGTTAAATTAATTAATTAAAATTAATTAACAAGTTAGTACAATTATTAAGATCCAACTTCCATACTTTTTTTCAAGATCCAAGGCAGGAAGAACAGTTCCAAATACCATGCTTTTTTCATTTTTAAAAAAAATTTAAGATTTATCTGAGGCGGGTGGAAAGACAGAGAGAAAATCTCAAGCAGACTCCCTGCTGTGCAGAGCCCAACTCAGGGCTCAATCTCACGACTCTGGAGATCATGACCTGACCCAGAATGAGGAGTCAGATGCTTAACTGACTGAGCCACCGAGGCACCCCTATGGTTTTTAAACAAGTGCTAACAGTGCTCCGTGGATCCCTCAAAGTCACCTGGGATGGTAGGTATCAGGTCACCTTTTTCTGCCAGAGTAGCTCTGCTGTTAACTATTTTATATAATTATTATGCATAATGGGATTCTGTGAAGATATGTTCATAGAGTTCTATTTAAAAATCAGCTGAAAGTCTATGGCCATACCATCCTGAACATGCCCAATCTCATCTGATTAGAAATCAGCTGATATTTACAGTGTCACTTTTCAAACAAAAACATAGGCTTACCTTCTGGTATGTTCTGTGGGGGTTTGTAATTGAAATCTGTTGAAAAATCTGGTCCCTCACAGAGACGATGACATGCTATTGGAAAAATCGGTTCTAATAGAGCAAGACGTGCTTCAAAGTAATCCCTTATTGTTTCTTCTGCTACTCTTGAAAGTCTAGGCAAAAAGTATAGTAAGAGTTGTTAATATTAATGTAGAAAATAACCATGAGTCATATTCTCAAACTGCTGAATACATGAGGCCTTCCCAAATCAACCTTTAAAATAAATGTAACTTCCTACTCATCCTGCTTCCCTGGTGTATTTTTCTTTAGCACTTAGCATCTGACACACTGTCTTACTGTCTATGTTGCCACAGGGAATTTAGGCTCTTAAGGGGCCAGTCTTCCCCCAATCCCCCAAGCCCCGCTGCTGTCTGCATCTTCCCAGTCTTCTGAATAGTTCCTGGCGTACAGAGAGCACTCAATACTTATTTGTCTAATGAAAATGAAAATTCTACTGAACAATAAATTTGAGAAGTGCCACAAACACACACACACTTTATAGTACTTAGTTTAGAAGACAGTTAAATAAAATGCTAATACAGATTAGTGCTAATTCAGAAAATATTTTTAAATTATCTTGCTAGGAAAGTAACCAACTCATTTGGTTTTCCCGAGATACTCAGGTTTTAGGAGTGGAAATCCACTGTATTGGGTCATGGACACACAGAGAAATTATGGGTTGGGTAAAGCTCCCAGCAAAGGCTGGACAGACTCACGACATACATGCCATTTTTGGTTTGTTTTTTGTCTCTTGTCTGAAATTTACCTTACTTTCTGCCTAGAATATAGATCCTGGAATTGGAGTAACTATCATGCAGGCATGAAGATTGAAGTCATACCTCTAGACTCCCTGTTATTTTGAACAATAAACATCTTACTCATGTTAACTACTGTTTGTGGCGTTTCTGTTACGTGTTGTCAAAATAATTTTTTTTTATTAGTTTCAGAGGCAGAATTTAGTGTTTCATCAGTCGCATATAACACCCAGTGCTCATTACATCAAGTGCCCTCCTTAATGCCTGTCACCTGATTATCCCCTGGCACCACACACACAGTCATCTCCCTTCCAGCAACCCTCAGTTTGTTTCCTAGAGTTCAGCCTCTCTGGTGGTTTGCCTCCCTCTCAATTTTCATCTTATTTTTTCCTTCCTTTCCCCTATGTTCATCTGTTTTGTTTCTTAAATTCCACGAGTGAAATCATGTATTTGTCTTTCTGTGACTGACTTATTTTGCTTAGCGTAATACCCTCTAGTTCCATCCACATCGTTGCAAATGGCAAGATTTCATTCTTTTTGATGACAGAGTAAGCCAGAATAGTTCTTAAGGAAAAAGCTAAGTTACTTGTGTGATTTTCAATTAAAATAAAATGATTTATAATTCATCTGAAAAAGAATGACCTTGAATGGATAAACTGTGGTACATCCAGACAATGGAATAGTTCAGCATTAGAAAGAAATAAGCTAAGCCACGAAGACATGGTGGATCACAATATTTATACAGTATTATTTAGTATTATTTACAACAGCCAAATTATGGAAGCAGCCAAGTGTCCATCGATAGATGATAAATGGATAAAGAAGAGGTAGTATGTAAATTATTGAGCCATAAAAAATTAAATCTTGTTACTTGCAACAACATGGATGGATCAAGAGAGTATAATGCTAAGTGAAATAAGTCAGAGACAAAAGCCATATGATTTCACTCATGTGGAATTTAAGAAAAAAAACAAATGAACAAAGGAAAAATAAAGAGACAAATCAAAAAACCAGACAACTATGGAGAATAAACTGATGGTTCCCACAGGGGAGGTGGGTAGTGGGATGGGAGAAATCAGTGAAGGGGATTAAGAGTGATGAGCACTGGGGCGCCTGGGTGGCTCAGTGGGTTAAGCCGCTGCCTTCGGCTCAGGTCATGATCTCAGGGTCCTGGGATCGAGTCCCGCATCAGGCTCTCTGCTCAGCAGGGAGCCTGTTTCCCTTCCTCTCTCTCTGCCTGCCTCTCTGCCTACTTGTGATCTCTCTCTCTGTGTCAAATAAATAAATAAAATATTTTAAAAAAAGAGTGATGAGCACTGAGTAATATAGAGTTGCTGACTCACTATATTATACAGCTGAAATATAATACTATGTTAACTAACTGGAATTAAAGCAAACAAATAAAAAAAAAAGACATGGAGGAATCTTCAATGCATATTACTAAGTGAAAGATGCCAATCTGAAAAGGGCAAGTACTATGATTCCAACTGCACGACATTCTGGAAAAAGCAAAACAATGGAGAGAGCAACAAGATCAGTGATTGCCATGGGTCGGGGGGCAGGGGCAGGAAGGGATGAACAGGCAAAGCACAGAGGATTTTTAGGGCAGTGCTATTCTGTATGACACTAATAGTGGGTACACGTCATTATACATTTGTCAAAACTCCACAAAATGCGCGACACCAAGGTGTACCCTAATGTAAACCCATGGACTCTGGATGGTAACTGTCAATGCAGGTTCATTGGTTTTAGCAAATGCACCCCTCTGGTGGACAGATGTTAGTAGGGGAGGTTGTGCATATATGGAAGCAGAGGATATGTAGGAACTCTGTACTTTTAGCTCAACTTCACTGTGAATCTAAAACTGCTTGAAAAAATCATGTCTATTAAAAAAAAATACAGATTAGTTTTAAGAAAGCATGAGTCAAATTATGAGCATAATTAAGATTTTTAAGGAGCTACTCCTATATAGGAGTGTCAGTGTTAAATTTTAAAGTTTGAGACCTCAATAACTGTCAGAAAAATAATTCATATGCCACTTACTAAATTTATGATATTTTGAGAACAGAAGCCTGTCATGACTTCCACTTAACAATCTTCATCTGACCAATTATATACATGATGTGTCCACACAGACTCTGTGACTTAACCATGGCACACTCGCTCACACTTACGTCTCTAAGTGATTCTTCAGCAAGTCATACACCAACACATTGTTACACTGCTTTGCAAAATGCAGTGCGCTGTTTTGGTGCTTCGACAAAATATTGCAGTCAGCTCCACATTCGATTACAAGTCGTACAATATCAGAATTTCCTCTTTTACAGGCCTACAATGGGGAAAAAAGGAACAGGAAATACTTAGCTGTAAGATAACTACCAATCTGTGTTTGCCCCTTTCTTCACATGTGAGCTTGGGAATTTCTGTGAAGAGAAGCACAAGAATGTTGGAAAGGGAGAAAAAAACTTGACACAGGGTCTCACCAAGAGTTTACAAACTGTTAAGTAAACAAACAGTGGTATGCCCCTTTTACTCAGTGAACAGTACTGAAATCTGTGCTACAATTTCATCCCTGACTCCTGGGGAAATGGGCAACTCTAAAAGATACTTCTGTTCCAAGACAGAACAAACACCAGGCCTTCCTAAGCTCTAGCGTGCTCCATTCTTCAGATCAAGTCTCCCGGCGCCACAAAGTAATTTCAACATTTCCCCAGAAGACTGCTTTAAAGGAGACTAATTGAGCATAGATCCAAATTTGAATTCAGCAAATTTAAGATGGACCTGGACACAGTTCAAAGACCATTTCCAGAGTGAAAAGACCTACATCTATGTTTTCTCCTGTCTGTTATTTATTTACCAGCTAAAGGACGTCAAAGTAAGTCCCTAATTCTGAATCTCACTGTTTCCATTTGTTGAGAGGGGATCACAGTACTTCCACCTCACAACACTGAGGTGAAATTAAATAACATATTGTAAAGGAACCAGGGCAAGCCAGTAAGCTTTTCTACAAAAACAAGGCCATCTGGTATGCTACCACTCTCTGGAGTATTTCTACTGTCTGCAGTATTTCTACAGAGTAGGTTTTTAAGCTGTGCAAGTGCTAGGTCAAAGGGCATGCATCTCATGGAATAGCTGATAAATATGCCCTTCAAAAGAATGTAACTCAGTGGTTCCCACTGGGGTGATCTGCCCCCCAGGGGAATTCAGGCAATGTATGGAGACATTTCTGGTTGTTACAGGGCATCTGGAGCAGAAGTGAGGGATGCTGTTATACATGCTACAAATGATCTGGCCCACATTGCCAGGAGGGAGAAGGTTGAAAAGCCCTGCTGGAACCAATTATATGCCCCACATTGGTGGGTGAGAATGTGGTTTCTCCACCCCTTCACACTCTGGTAATGACCAATTTTTTTTTTTAATTTTTTATTTTTTATAAACATATATTTTTATCCCCAGGGGTACAGGTCTGTGAATCTCCAGGTTTACACACTTCACAGCACTCACCAAAGCACATACCCTCCCCAATGTCCATAATCCCACCTCCTTCTCCCAACCCCCCTCCCCCCAGCAACCCTCAGTTTGTTTTATGAGATTAAGAGTCACTTATGGTTTGTCTCCCTCCCAATTCCATCTTGTTTGGTAATGACCAATTTTATATATTATTTCTGAGATGAAAGGTTTTTTAAATTTTGTTTCAAAAATTTCTGAAAATCTCTCCCTGTGTTTATTTCTTCTAATTCTAAAAACCAATTTAATATACTAAATCCTTAAAGCTTAAGAAACCAGTACCAAAAAAAAAACCCAATACAAACAAAAACCAGACCAAAACAAAAAACAAAAACAAAGTTTAAATACAGTTATAGGCAGTATTATTCAGACAGCAGTTAAATATGCTTTAAGTACTTCTCTAGGAAGAAGGAACAAACAGTCCCTCAATCCCTTCCGCTCTGGACACTGCCTTCCTCCTTGTCAGATCAACTCTGAAGTGCCTGCTACATCCAAGATCCACCTCCTCACCTTATGCAACCCCACACCCCTCATACCCAACAAATGAGGGCACTAATACCCTCTCCAGTGCTACTTCCCTATGGAACTTCCCAGTCTCTTTCTCTGGCATCTCTGCCTCAGCAGATGCTGCAGGCCTCCTTAAAATGCTCAGGACACGTTTCTCTCCTGATCTTCCTCCTCCTTCTCTAGTCTTCCCTATGTGGCTGCCTTCCATCTCTGGCTTTTCTTTCCCTTCCAACTCTCAGCAGTGACCCCACTCTCACCCTAGGGCTGTAACTGTGATGACCCTGAATCTGAATCTATAGCCCACCCCGCTCTCTTGAGCTAAAGAACACATGTGAAACATCATCAGAGCATTCCTAGCTCAAATGCAACACCACTCATTGTATACTGCCTGAGTTCCCGAAATTAAGAAATAAGATTACTAAGCATCACCTTCAATTACCAAGCCCTGTGAGTTCTATCTTCTTAAACCACTGGTCAGGGGCGCCTGGATGGCTCAGTGGGTTAAAGCCTCTGCCTTCAGCTCAGGTCATGATCCCAGGGTCCTGGGATCGAGCCCCGCATCAGGCTCTCTGCTCAGCGGGGAGCCTGCTTCCCTTTCTCTCTCTCTGCCCACTTCTCTGCCTACTTGTGATCTCTGTCTGCCAAACAAATAAATAAAATCTTTAAAAAAAAATAAACCACTGGTCAGTCTATCCACTTCCATCTCCACTGTCACTACCTAGGTACAGACTATTATTTCACTTAATTTTATTTATTTATTTTTTAAAGACTTAATTTTTTTTTTTAAGATTTTATTTATTTATTTGACAGACAGAGATCACAAGTAGGCAGAGAGGCAGGTAGAGAGATACAGAGGAGGAAGCAGACTCCCCGCTGAGCAGAAAGCCTGATGCGGGCCTCAATCCCAAGACCCTGGGATCATGACCTGAGCTGAAGGCAGAGACTTTAACCCACTGAGCCACCCAGGTGCCCCTATTTCACTTAATTTTTTTTTTAAAAGATTTTATTTATTTGGGAGAGAGAGAGAGAGAATGAGAGAGAGCATGAGTGGAGAAAGGTCAGCAGGAGAAACAGACTCCCTGCCAAGCAGGGAGCCCGATGTGGGACTAGATCCTGGGATTCCAGGATCGTGAGCCGAGCTGAAGTCAGTCACTTAACCAACTGAGCCACTCAGGAGCCTTATTTCACTTATTTTAAAAACATCTCTGTACTGTTTTTATTTATTTATTTTTTAAATTTATTTATTTTACAGAGAAAGAGTAGGCAGAGAGGCAAGCAGAGAGAGAGAGGAAGAAGCAGGCTCCCTGCTGAGCAGAGAGCCTGATGTGGGGCTTGATCCCAGGACCCTGAGATCATGACCTGAGCAGAGGGCAGAGCTTTTAACACAATGAGCCACCCAGGTGTCCCACTGCTTGTCCTTTTAACCAATTCGTTCCCCCTACTGAACTAAGTGAGGGACATTAAAAACAACCACCTTTATTCTGATTATGTCTTTCTCTAGCTTAAACCTTTTAGCAGCCTCCAACTATTTCAGGACCAAGTTATCCTAATTCCTTGTTCCAGATATAGACCATGTCCATGCTCACTGCCCTATGTGCACACCTTTATGCACAAGACTACTTAAGTATTTACTGTTTAGAATGTACCTGGTGATTTCTCAATAAGACAAAGTTTTAATTCATATTTGATGTGCCAATTCTTCTCTAAGCATATGGCAACAGAAAACACAAAGGAAAACTAAAACTCAAAAGTAGGGCTCCTGAACAAAATAAGCATTTCCATAAACCAAAAATGATATGGAAACACAAGCAGTGAGCAAGGTCCACATCTCGAGCATGGAAGAAGGTTGAGGGGATAGATGAACTGGGCCTTGCTCTCTCACTCAGGAAAGACGGCTGAAAATAGGTACTATAGACAAACACCCACTTGGGTCATTTTCTTGCACAAAACTATATCTACAAACACAGCAGTAAGACAGAGCCTCCACGCTGGGAACTAATGCATGGCTCGGTGTCAGGACCTGCTCTGTCCTAATGGCATTTTAGGCCAGGAACCTAAACTACCACAGTAGTGAGACCGGGGTTGGCCCCAGGAGAAGCAAAAACAAAACTGCTAAATAGGGAGAGGTCATCAAAGGGATAGTCATGGGGGAGGCTTGAACAACCTTCCACTCAAAATGGTCAGCAAACCACAATTCCAAATACGCATGAAGAAATTGGAGGCTAAGGAGATGAATCCACCAATGTAAAATAATAATGAAAGTACATCATGTTCTTTTCCACTCCCAGCTCTCTGCATATCCTATTCCATTTCCTGCTTATACAGTTCATCCCTGCCTGCTTATATGTCATTTGTAAGATGCAGCTCAGCCACCTATCATATCCACCCTTTTTTTTTTTTAAAGTAATCTCTACGCTCAACATGGGGCTCAAAACTTATGACCCCAAGATCAAGAGTCATATGCTCTATCGACTGAGCCCGCCAGATGTTCTACCCTGTCCCACCGTGAATCTGCACTGCTCAGCTCAACTTTTATGTAATCCCATGGCTCTCTGGGTTTTTTCCTATGACATTATTGCTCACATCAACTCTTAATTTTGCTGACCTATTTCTCCTACACATTTGTGTCCTGTTCCCCATCATATTCCCAGCCCCCAGCAGAGTGCCTGGCAATCAGGGTACTAACAGGAACATCTGTCAAGACCGAAGTGAAATATTTACCTTCATTAGAGCAGTCTCACCATTGCTCTGCTGGACATTAACAAAAGCTCCTGCTTCCAAAAGAATAGCCACTGTAGTTAAAAAGTTCTAGTTAAAAAAAAAAAAAAAGGCAAATTTAATTCCCAGAATTCTTTAAAAGATAGTTTTTGATGACTTGAAGTTTTTAGCCATCCAGAAAAATACTCAGATTCTATCCCAAGCAGGTCAGTGAATATGGGTCTTCACTGTGCCCACCATTCAGGCCCCATGCACAACCATACACAATTTAACAGTAACTTCAACCTTAAGTTTAACTACTGGTTTCAACATAAGAAACTCTGTATATCAATCCTTTAAAAAGATAGTATGTGGAAACATTTTAATTATGTTCTTAATCAAAAGGAACACTTAATTTCAATTGGGAAAGATTTTTAAGATTTTTTTTAAGGGTATCTTTCATGTTATTTTCTCTCTTTTTTAAAGATTTTATTTATTTATTTGACAAAGAGAGCGATCACAAGTAGACAGAGAGGCAGGCAGAGAGAGAAGGGGAAGCAGAGCTTGATCCCAGGACCCTGAGATCATGACCTGAGCCGAAGGCAGAGGTTTAACCCACTGAGCCACCCAGGTGCCCCAGTTTTAAGAGTTAAAAATTTTTTTTTTATTTGACAGAGAGAGACACAGCCAGAGAGGGAACACAAGCAGGGTGAGAGGGAGAAGCAGGCCTCCTGCCAAGCAGGGAGCCTGACACAGGGCTTGATTCCAGGACCCCAGGACCATGACTTGAGCCAAAGGCGGACACTTAACGAATGAGCCACCCATGTGCCCCAAACTGGAAAAGATCTTTAAAAGATTTAAGATTGAAACCAGCATTAGTATATTAATCAGAGGCCTTTTTTCTTTTCTTTTTTTTCAAGTACTTCTATGCCCAGTATGGAGTTTGAATTCATAACCCTGAGATCAAGAGTCACATGCTCTACAGATTAAGCCAACCAGGTGCCCCTAGGGTCTTTTTTCAATATGAATCACTTCCCACTAGATAAATCACATTTTGAAAATTCAATTATAAAGTACTACTATTGACAAAAAAAAAATCTATTCATGGTAAGTCCTAGATGAATTGAAATATGAGATTCTAAAGTTACGTGACCATAAGAGTTTTATTTCTCCACAGAAACAGACTCCTGTTCTGGTCCACGGGCAGGAATTCCTACAGAATAAGAAACTGAGGTCTTTTGAGTTCCCAACCTTCTCAGCTGCATGAATGAGGGCAGTGGTCCCATTCTTCTGTCTGCCATTCACCTTAGCCCCCTTCTTGATGAGGAGCCTCAGCAGGTCGTCTTGCCCTCCTGCTGCAGCAAGCATCACCAGAGTCATCCCGCTTGAATCCTTCATTGGTTTTGTTGAGGAAAAAGACATGTCAGTGTCCATCAGAAAAATTTTAGAGCTAAGTCTTTTTGTCTATGATGTTTCAATGTGAAATCACTTAAATACATGGATTTAAGCAGCTACTTAAGGTTTTTATAAAATATCCTTGTAATAATTAGAAATATCACAGTTTCTTTCAGATGTAAATATAAAATTTTACAACTTCCATGTTTGTTTGTTTGTTTTAAGAATTTATTTATTTATTTGAGAGAGACCAAGCATGAAAAGGGGAAGGTCAGAGGGAGAAGCAGGGAGCCGAGCAGGGAGCCTGATGCAGGACTCCATCCAGGACTCCAGTATCATGACCTGAGCTGAAGGCAGTCGATCAATCAACTGAGTCACCCAGATGCCCTACAACTTCCATGTTTTAAAGGCCTATCATATCAACACTTGGAACAACATGTGATGAATAGTATTTGTATCTTGATGCTATAAAAATGGCAAAGTATTCATTACACATTTCATACACAAAAGTCTCCTTGTGTTCTAGGTAAAACAGGTGAAACTTACTCACTCACTTGATACTCACTTAGTTGGCTGAAAGACCTAAGGCTCGAAATGACTACTAGACGTAACCTAAGTCCACTCTATTGATGACGGGCTAACTGAATGGTGTCACCACAAATGGTGGCCTATATGAATATAACTGTTGGGAAGTGACGGTTGGCTACTCAAAGGATAAAGAAAAAAATTCAGAAGGAGGAAACTGATACGATTGGATTCTAAGATGCTATGACAAAATAGAGAAATTAAAATACTTTAAAGAGATAAAATTACATAAAGTTGACAAAAAATAAAAAGGTAATAGCTTAAATATTTTCAATCATTAACTGAAACAAAAAAACATTTATTAAATACCATCCATTTATTAAATGCCATTTATTAAATACCATCTACTAAAACCAAGTTCTAATAGTTACTTTGTTGTTAATTTGGCTATAGGAATTTGACTATAAAATTCACTTATATGAGCAATCTGAAGGAATACAAAAGTCTTCTGAGTAAGAGAGTGCACTTCCTCTCATTTGTAAAATATCCGATTACTACAAAACATGTTAAAGGGGAAAAAACCTTCTTCTAATTTATTCATAAAGACCAAGCTACATTAGTAATAAAGTAGGAAAAAAAAATCTGATAAAACCCAGCATCCATCCAACCCTGATAAAAACTTAAGCAGGTAAACAAAGGAAGTCTAGAAAGAGAAAGACTACTGTCCACAAGAAACCCACAACAGTAAAAGAGAAAGAGCACCTTCACACACAGCCTAAGGGGAAATCCCCACTCAGATCAGAAGCAGAACAGGATCACTTCCACTACTACTATTCTTCAAAATGTTACCAAGTTCACAACACCAGAAAAAGAAAGATTACTGGGAAAAAGGAAACAAAATAGTTACTTTTTAATAGGTGATCATATTCTCTGCCCAGAGAATCCCAGGCAAGTGACTTAAAATTATTACAGTAAGAGAATTTCACAGTGACGGGAGACCACATATATGCACATGGGTGCACACGTGCACACACACACACAAATCAATAGCTTCACCAAACATACAGAATAACCAGTTAGAAGACAAAATGTGGGAGGAAAAAGATCCTAATGATCATACTGAGATAATTTAAAAGTTATCAAATATGTAGGAACACAACCAAAATAAATGTGCAAGAACCATACAAAGAAAAGAAAATTTATAAAACTTTGCTTTAGGAATAAATGAAGAGCTGAATGAATGTAGAGTTACCATGTTCTTATTTGGAGGACTAAAAATGTAAAAATGTCAATTCTCAGTCAAATTAATCTATAGAGTTCATGCAATTTTACCCAAAATCTCAGTAATTCTTTTGAACTGTAACTCCTAAGGAGTAAGCTTTAAAAAAATCCACCACCGGGGGGCCTGCTTCCTCCTCTCTCTCTGCCTGCCTCTCTGCCTACTCGTGATCTCTGTCAAATAAATAAACAAAATCTTAAAAAAAAAAAATAAAAAAAAATAAAAAAATCCACCACCAAAGCAAAAATACTAAAGAAGAAAGTATAAAAAATCTTTTGTAAACAAGACACCCAAAGCCATAAAGGAAAGGATCAACAGATATGACTATCTAAAAATAAAAATCCTCTGAATAATAAAAGACTCAAAAACAAAAACTAAAAACTAGGAAGAAAGGGTTAAGGCGCTTTCATTAAAAGAAAAAACACCCCCTCCCCCATAAATCAAAATGAAAAACCTCTAGCAACAGAACCATGGGCAACTGCTGTGAAGAGGAGACTACCACCAAAGCACCATCAGAGACAAGGACACAAGGAGTCGTTCTATGCCCCTCAGAGCAGCGGAGATTCAACCACAGACAAAAACTAGACAGGCCACAGCTAAACCAAATGGTTGCTCCTGGGGCTGGAATTACAAGGTCTATAATTTTCTACACTATACATTCCTACTGTGTTTTCAGTTTACAAAATGAACATTACTTTTTTAATTTTTAAAAAATGAAAAATAAAATAGAATTATATTAAAAGAGCTACTATCTTTATTTCATGAGATTTTACTAATTACCTCTTGGTCCAGGTTATAGTCTTCATTTGAATTAAGTGCAACTTTTACAGCAATATAATCCCCATTTTTCACAGCATCCCTCAATAAATCTACAATATAAGAATTAAGAAAAATTAGGCTTCTCATATCTAGATACATGAAAAGGACCACCAAAATTCCTAAACTACTCACTACTTGAAATTGCATTTGCTGTGGTAAAGTTCTCATCTTCCCCGTCAAGATGCTTTTGAAAATCTTCTAGTTTCATCCATTCCAACTGCAAGTCCATGCCCAAACTCAAAATCTGTTGTCTGCCATCTGGAACACAGAAGAGCCTTATAAATACACATTTTCTTTTCCTGTAACAATGCTGTTTTATTAACTTTTGGTGTCTAAAGCAAAGTTTCATATACACTCGTAATATATTTCATTATGTAATTGAGTCTTTAATTAAATTTCTGCTTTTCTTGGTAAAGTAATACCAACTACCCACATTTAGATGTCACAGTGCTTCAAAAGCATAAATACAAGATTAAGTAGCTCAAAGGAAGAGAGAAAAATCATAGGGATTCAGTAAGAGGAATCTCTTAACATTTCTATCTTTGGCCATTCTTCTTGGATATGCATTGCCTACAATCATTTATGCAAGTAAAGCCATTCTAAATGTGTAAACCAAGGGCACCTGGGTGGCTCAATCATTCAGCATCTGTCTTTGGCTCAGATCATGATCCTAGGGTCCAGTGACTAAGCCCCATATTGGGTTCCCTGCTCTGTGGGAAGCCTGCTTCTCCCTCTCTCACTCCCTCTGCTTGTATTCCCTATCTCTTTCTCTGTGTCAAATAAATTTTTAAAAATCTTTAAATGTGTAAATTAGACCTGTATGTAAATAAGTCACTGGTCTTTCAGACTCAGCTCCAGGTCCTTCTCTTGGAAGTCCTCTGTGCTTCCTCCTACCCACAAAGCAAGTACTAGTTTCCTCCCTCATCTGTCTGACCCAGGAGCTTTCCTAACATTAGGAAAGAACATGTTCATCCACTATTGACAGTGCAGCAAATAAGATCTGAGCATTAATTCATTGGGGAGTATTCAAAACAACTGTCTTATTTTATTTTTAAATATTTTATTTATGTATTTATTTGTGGGGGGCAGAGAGGGGCAGAAGGAGAGGTAAGCAGTCTCCACACCCAGCACAGAGCCTGATGTAGAGCTTGATCCCGTGACTCTGAAATCATGACCTGACCTGAAATCAAGAGTTGAGTGCCCAACTAACTGAACCACCCATCCAGACGCCCTTCAACTGTGCTATTTTAAAAAGCAAAAATAAAAAATATTTTATGGTAAAAGTATTTTCACCTAAAACCAATTCCTCAAACTACACAAATGTCAGGCAGTTAACCTTGCCATAGACATGAAGTTTGTAAAAGACACAAATAAATGAAAGAAATTCTTCCAAAGCTTTCAACTCAAACCCACACTTCTCTTTGCTACCTCCAAGAGCATCCCATCATAGAAAAAGCACAGCCTTAAGAGCTACACATACTGGATTTTCTGTATCCCAGCTCCTTATGTCAGTTGCATGGCTTTGAGTAAGTCATGTAAACTTGGAGTACCTCACTTTCTGAGTAACAGCAGTAGTAGTAATAGTAAAAGCAGCTAACATTCAGGGAGAAGTGTTAAAGTATTTACATAAATTAGCACATTTAATCCACACACAATAACATACACAGGGATACATGTTATGGGTAAGAAAACAAGGCAAAGAGGTTCTGTGATTTGCTCACACACATCAGTAAGCCAACAGGCTTCTTCTCACTGAGTTGTATCTGAGCCCACAGCAGGACCTCCTCTCTCTAGCGCAGCCCCACAATACCATGGACAGATCTGTGAAGCAGGACAGAAGAGGGTTCGTATCAATTGAGATACCACCACCTAACTTACAGGACTGTTACAAGTAACAAAAACATGCAACATAAATAACAAGAAAAGGTATGCTGTAGCTTGGATTTTGATCTCTAACAAAGCCAATTTGTTCAAAATCCTATGTTCATTCCTACCAAGTACTGGATCTTGATTTGGCATCTGGTAGTTTAAGCCTTTCTATTTTTAATAACTTTATTAATTTAATAAAAAGCTTATTTTTATTAACTAAAAGAATGTGTTAGGAGGTAAACATCTGTGAACAGAGCACTAATTTGAGCACAGACCCACTCTGGGGCCTCAACACTCCCCATACCATGCTATCCCCCACCACAGTGATGTCACAGAGTTTGAATCTGTCATTCCCTTCTGTTCTTTTTAAAAATGGTTTTGCCATAAATACATATATCCTAAAAAATCTACAGTTGTTTCTTAGCTTTATAAAAATTGGTATTGGGTGAATGGGTTGCTCAGTCGGTTAAGCGTCTGCCTTTGGCTCAGGTCATGATCTCTGGGTCCTGGGATTGAGACCCATATAGGGTTCCCTGCCTAGTGTGGTGTCTGCTTCTCCCTCTCCCTCTGCCCCTCCCTCCTGCTCCTGCTCATGCTCATGCTTACATGTGCATGATCTCTCTCTAAGAAACAAAATCTTTAAAAAGAAATTGGTAGGGTGCCTAGGTGGCTCACTGGGTTAAGCCTCTGCCTTCGGCTCAGGTCATGATCTCAGGGATCCGACCCAGCATCCCCTTCTCTCTCTCTCTGCCTGCCTCTCTGCCTACTTGTGATCTCTGTGTGTCAAATAAGTAAGTAGATAAATAAATAAATAAAATCTTAAAAAAAAAAAAAAGAAATTGGTATCTACATGGCTAATTTTGTGCATCATATTGACTGGATTAAGGGATGCCCAGATAGCTGGTAAAACATTATTTCTGGATGTGTCTCTGAGGGCCTTTCTGGGAGATTAGCATTTGAATTAGAATGAGCTGAAGATCTGCCCTCATCAGTGTGGGCAGGTAACATGCAATCCTCTGCACTACACAAGAACACAGATTCTCTCTTCTTGAGCTGGGACCTCCATCTTCTGCCTTGACAGCAGGAATCCTGGCTCTTGGACCTTTGGACTTTCAGGTTTACACCATCAGCTCTGTGATTCTCAGGCCTTTGCACTGAGACTAGACCAAAATTACAGTTTCATCTTTCCTGGGTCTACACTGCAAATGGCAGGTTGTGGGACTATTCTAAACCTTTATAATCACACATGCCAATTCTTTCTTACAAACCTCCTTTTTTAATATATATCCTATTGATTCTGTTTCTCTGGAGAATCCAATACAGTATCATACTGAAGAAATTTTTAAATATATTTAAATATATTTATCAATCCTTTGTTTTTTTCACCTTTTTAAATGGGAACTTTAATGAATACAACTGCTTTGCAACCAACTTTATCACTCTTTTCTTTTATGGTACTTTTATGCGTCTTGTTTCAGAAATCCTTCTCTATCTTAAAGATATGATCCTTTGTCCTCCAAATATCTACTATCTAACTGTCCTCTTTATATTTAAGACCTTAATCCATCAGAATTTGGTTTTTGTGTATGGTTTCTTCCACGGATAACCAAGTATCCTCATACCATCTATAAAGAGCTTATCTTTCCCCAGGGATCTGTTGCCACTTACTATCTATCCAGTTTCCACATCTGCAAGGGTCCTAGTCTGAAAACTCTACTCAATTAACTAATTTAACCCTCTCTGTGTCAAGTAAATATTGTAGCTCTACAATACAGCAGGTCTTGATTACTACTGGGATAACTGGTTTTGGCTTTTGGTTCCTCTTCCACATAAATTTTAGAATCAGTATTTATAAATTCCATTAAAAACTATGTTGGGAAGCTGACTGGAAACAGAGTGACATTATAGACCAACTTAATGAAAATATCAAATTTATATTGTGTTTATTAATAAAATGGTATTAATTTTAACTTTATAAAAACTTTCAAAAAGTTTTTATAATTTTCTCCATATAGGTCTTACAGATCTTCATACACAATATTCTTAGAAATCTTTTAAATGTATTGCTATTGAAAATTAATTTTCTCATCCCCCTACCTTTTTAACTGAAGTATAGTTGATACACAATGTTACACTAGTTTCAGGTGTACAACATAGTGATTCAACAACTCTATACCTTGCACTATGTTCACCGAAGTGGAGCTATCATCTGTCACCATATAATACTATTACAATATCACTGACTATATTCCCTATGCGGTCCTTTTATCCTGGTGACTTATTCATTCCATAACTAGAAACCTGTATCTCCCACTCCCCTTTACCCATTTTCCCCCTTTCTCCTTTCCCCTATCCTCTGGTAACCATCAGTTTGTTCCCTATATTTATGGGATATATATATGGTTCCCTATATTTATTCTGCTTATTGTTTATTCATGTTTTATTTTTTAGTTTCCACATATAACTGATATCAGATGGGGGGGTATTTGTCTTTCTTTCACTTATTTCACTTAGTATAATACCCTGTAGGTCCATCCATGCTGTTGCAAATCTCAATTTTTTTTTTTAATGGTCGAGTAATATTCCACTGAGTGTGTAGGTATATGTATGTACACATAACCCACAGCTTCTTTATCCAGTCATCTGTTGATGGGACACTTGGGTTGCTTCCATATCTTAGCATTATGAATAATGTTGCAATAAACACAGAGATGTATATTCTTTTCAAATTCATGTTTCCTTTTCTTTGGATATACTCAGCAGTGGAATTATGAGTCATATGTATCTTTTTTGAGGAACCTCCATATGGTTTTGACAGAGGCCGTACCAATTCACATTCCCCCAATAGTTCACAAAGGTTTTTTCTCTACATCCTCGTTATTTTTGATGAAAATTAACTTTTTATGATTACATTATTTACACAGAAATATATGCAGAAACATATACTGTATAGAAATAGAGAACTGTCATTAACTTTTGTATATTGGTTTTATATCCATCCAAGTCACCTTGCTAAACATTAAACATTTCTAAATATTTGTGAATTGAGTTCTTCATATATATAACATCTGATAATGAAAATCTTTGCAGGGGGGGGCTTCTTTCCTAATACTTGTATGTTTTTGTTTCTTACTGTCTTACTCTACTGGGTAGGCCTTAGAACACTGTTGAAAAACAGGGGTGACAGATGTCTGCCAAAGTTTTAATGTTCTTTATTAATTTGAGAAAGCTTCCTTTTATTCATAATCTGCTAGGTTTTGTTTTTTAAATATCAAGAATGTTCTTGAATCAGTTTCTCCCTTACATAGTGAATTCCTAGGGAACACCTAACTTGGTCATAAGAGGTTTTTATATACAGCTCGATTCAATTTGCTAATGTTTTGTTTGGGATATTTACTTGACCTGTCATTTTCCTTTCTAACGAAATTTTTGTCTCATTTTGGTTCTGAAATTTTGATGGGCCCACAGAATGAGTCAGCATTCTTTATTTTTAGAAAGACCTTTTTATAAGTTTGGTAAGTTCTTGCATATGAAAACTATCTGTGCCTGCTGCTAAATTTTTAAGGTTACTTTAAATTACTATTTCACATTCCTTAACAGTTATAAAACTATTCAATTTTTGTATTTCTTCTTGGGTCAGTTTTGTTAAACCGTACTTTTCTTTTTTTTTTTTTAAACTATATTTTTCCAAGAATTTTCCCATTCTGTTTTCAAATTTATTGGTAAAAAAATTACTCAGAGAGTTGTCTTTTTAATCTGGACCCAATCTATAATCAGGTCTCTTTTTTCATTGGAAATATTGTTTGTGTAAGCATCCTTTCTTCTCCGTAATCAATGTTGCTAAAAGCTTGTCTATTACTCTTACAATGAACCAACCTCTGGCTTTACTGATGCTTTTTACTACTGGGAGGTCATCGAGAGGATGTGACTTTGGGTTGACCCACAGGCTGGACCTGAGCAACTGGAGGTTTCTCCTTAGAATGTACATGCTACCCACCATTCCCATACTAGGATCTATTTCAAGGACATAGCCTTGAGAATATAAGGTATTATTGAGACCATCTGGACTAAATATGTGACTGAACCCAGTTAAAGCCTCTATATAAACTTCTAAGATTCAGAAGGAGGGGGGTGTGTGTGTACACATGCACAGATTGATCTACCCATCTTGTGGCCAACCAAGGTGAACCTTGTATATAAGTTCCCTTGCTTATTAAACCTGCCATCTATCAATCTGGAATGGCTAGCTTCTTCCTTAGGTCATTTCCCACACTCCCCATACCCATGCTGGTTTCAAGATCTCACCCAGGGAAATTCTGAGTTTGCAAACCAATACCTACTATCTGTTCTTTGTTTAATATCCCAAGAGGAGTGCTGCTTTTTGGCATTTGCCCTGCGGGTAATCTCTTTCCTCCCTCTTATGTACTCCTCTTAGGCAGTGTATCAATTGCCTGCAAGCTCAGTAATGTATCAAAAAGCATGTTTTTACACAGTGTTCAGAATCTAGTTGCTCTGCAGTATGGGAGCCACCCAGAGAATCTAGCCTGCCATATATTTTGAAATATTTTAAAAATTCTCTTCAATTATTTTTTAAGATTCACAAGTAACAGTTTTATCAGGTTAACCTCTTTTGTTTATTCCATCCTAGTTTTATACATACAACTCTTTTTATTACTCTTCCCTATAGCTATTGTACTCTGTATTCCACATGATTCTACCCTCCTTGGCAGCCAATTCCAACATCCCCAGGATAGCATTTATAATATAGTCTTATTTATCAAGTGTTACTTACTGCAAAGTTAAAAGGACAGAATACAAATAAGTATGTATTTGATAATTTACTGAAAAAAATCTAGTAAGATATAGAAACAGACTGCTTGGCAAGAGAAGGTAATGTAGAAAACCAAAATCTTTCCAATTTCTAAATGTGTTGAGCACAGTATAGGAACTCTGAAAATATTTGTTTAATGAATTTAGAAATCATAGAAAGACTTAAGTCTTCAATATAAAAGTGTAGTAAAAATGTCAAGAGATTCACTAAATCTATGCCATTATTTTCTGATCAGAATTATACTGGAAGGGGCACCTGGGTGGCTCAGTGGGTTAAAGCCTCTGCCTTCGGCTCAGGTCATGATCCCAGGGTCCTGGGACCGAGCCCCGCATCGGGCTCTCTGCTCCGTGCAGAGCCTGCTTCCTCCTCTCTCTCTGCCTGCCTCTCTGCCTACTTATGATCTCTGTCAAATAAATAAATAAAATGTAAAAAAAAAAAAAAAAAAAACGGAAAAAAAGAATTATACTGGAAGAGAAGAGTAAGGAGAATGAAATAATATGGTGCATTTACTGTGAAAAAATACTGCAAAATGACCACACACATACCAGAATTTTCATCTGCTTGGCACATACTGTCTAGAACCTCTTGATCACCTTCTGCAGCTATATATGCCCAAGTATCAGTTTCATCTCTTGTATTTCTCCTTTCTTTAAGTAACTGCTTGTTTTCCTTCGTTTTGTGATCTTCTGTGATTTTACAATCTAGTGATATTTCTTCTCTTTTCCGATTATTCTCAGGAAAATCACATTTTTCTTCTGGAGTTAATTTAAATAAATCAAATGCATTTCTGATTTCCTTAAAGGCTGGTGAAAAAATAAAATTGAGAATAAATATGAGTCACAAATTTCTGCTGCAATCATAAGAAAATCTGGGTGTTAAGCAGTTATTTTTAAAATGTTTACTAATACTTGCCTTGGTTATAAAGCACGATCAAATTCACCATTCAAAGCCATGAAGTTATTTCAACTGGCCTTTCTATTGGCTGTTCAATATTTAGAAAGGGTTTCTAAAGCAAATAGCTGTTAAGTGGTTAGAACTAATCCCAGTTTTGAAAGGCTTACTAAAGATGGTGAGTCTCAAAATAATCTTAGTCATGCCACCACCGTCCTGCTAAAACAACTGCCTTCAACTGCATCCTGAGGTTAACCTTACACAAAAATGATTCCTGGTGGTGAACGGGAGAAACGGGTGCCAGCACACTGACCATGCTAAAATTATACCTGTTGTCTGTGAAAATCCACTCAGCTTTTAGCTAAAGATAAAAGTGGAAAAAGAGGGGCACCTGGGTGGCTCAGTGGGTTAAGCCTCTGCCTTTGGCTCAGGTCATGATCCCAGGGTCCTGGGATCGAGCCCCACATCGGGCTCTCTGCTCAGCAGAGAGCCTGCTTCCCCCCTCTCTCTCTGCCTGCCTCTCTGTCTACTGTGATCTCTCTCTGTCAAATAAATAAATAAAATCTTAAAAAAAAAAAAAAAAGTGGAAAAAGAATATGGGTTAAGCTTCTGCTTTTGGCCCAGGTCGTGGTCTCGGGGTCCTGGGATCGAACCCCACGCCAGGCTCTCTGCTCAGCGGGGAGCCTGCGTCCTCTTCTCTCTCTACCTGCTTCTCTGCCTACTTGTGATCTCTCTGTCAAATAAATAAATAAAATCTTTGAAAAAAAATTTATTAAAAAAAAAAAGTGGAAAAAATACTGGCAAAACACTAGCTGTGAGATAATGACCTCTAAAAAGGGCAGAACAGAACAAAATTAGGAAGAACTCCATTATAAACTCTGGGTACATACCAGACAGGATTTATTAGCAGGGATGTTGAAAACTAGACTCCCAGGTAAGTACCATTATAAATAGGATGAACAGCAGTTTAAGACTATATGTTGAAGGTAAAAGTGTATCAGAAATAGACAAATAAAGATAGTAGGAGGAAGAAAAAAATTATCCAGCTTCAATTTCACAGTATTTTGAATCTCTACTTTTTGAAGAATAATACATGTTTAAAACTATAGTACTCTGACTAGATAGCCTTTAAATTGTAAACTACTTTATGCATAATCCATCAAAACAAGTGCTCCTTCTCAGCTTCCAATACCCTACTACTTACTACTAAATCACAGCTTAGGCTTATAACCAAAATCTACTTTGACGATTACTCTCAGCTTTTGGGAGAAGAACCAGGGGAAATTCTCTCTCTCTTAGAATCACCACCTCATTAGAACATATGTTCCAAGTACTTATGGTACATGAACTAAAATACCTATTGGGGTTTTATTCCAATACTACAATGGTGAATGTTTTATAAAGTACATGATTATAGTAGTGACACGTCATGGATTCTCAATATGTTGTATCTTTCTGATCCAAAATTTATACTCTATATTTTATTTACACAAATGACTCATAGCTAAATACAACACATGTATTAACAGTAGTTTGTCTCATTCAGCATCCACTATAAATAGACACATTTACTCTTCTACCACAACTAACTAGTGTCTCTGTGATTCTAGTGTACTTCATCAAAAGGAGAAACAACAAAGTAAACAGAAGAGAAAAAATTACAGAAACAATATGAACCGTAACATAATAAACTAAGGTAACTGTTTAAATAAAAGTAGCATAAAGTGCTAAATTCTCCAGTGAAATTTTCTAGTTCTATGACATTGCAGATTAGAAATGAGAGACTGTCTTCACACTAAATTGAATCCTTTGTATAAAAGATGACAATGGTAAATGACAAAATGTTAGTATTCACACTCACTCTTTAATCCCTTTGGCTCTTTACGGCCTTTTTCTTCCTTGTCCAAATCATGCCTTTTCTGGTTTTTCTCTTTGGGTTCATTTTTTTTAATCTCTTTCTCCTGAAAGAGACATATGAAAGACCCAAAACAGGAAGAGAGAAAGAACTGATATTATATATTTGAAGATTGGAAAACACAGGTCCCTGGCATCAGTGGCTGCATTTTGGGTACTACGGCACATAACCTCTAATTATTAAATCTTTTTCCATATCAACTGCTTCCACAGTCAGGATTATCCCTCAACCACGAAGATTTACAAAATATCAAATTCAAAACCCAACACCTCACTCTAAATATTTTTCATTATTAAAAATTCAAGAAAAAGGGGCACCTGGGTGGCTCAGTAAGTTAAGCTGCTGCCTTCAGCTCAGGTCATGATCCCAGCATCCTGGGATTGAGCCTCACACTGGGCTTTCTGCTAAGCAGGGAGCCTGCTTTCCTTCCTCTCTCTGCCTGCCTCTCTGCCTACTTGTGATCTCTGTATGTCAAATAAATATATAAAATCTTTAAAAAAAATATTCCAGAAAAATTCTCCTTTAGTCCTACTAATGAAACATCATTATTTTTATTTCTCCATTCTGATCTTTGTAAATTTACATAGATAATTTTGTTTAAAATTCATTTTCCTTTATTTATACTGCATAGATATTTTTACGACTGAGTTTATAATTTTCTTCAGCGTAGTATTTTACAAACTTTTCTATTTTTGCTACCTTGACCTCATAATTAGTATTTCAATGGAGAGATAACAGTCCCAAAGTTGATACAACAACATTTTCTTAATCATTTCCCTCATGTCTAGATAGTTAGTTGGACTGGTATTAGTTTTAGTAGAACTACACTGCCATAAATATGTTTGTATATCTAGCTTTTCCCTGCGTTAAAATGATCTCCTTAAGATAAATCCACAAAGAATAATAGATGAAAAAAAGATCTTTTTATAGCTCTTGGTAAATATTGCATATATGAATACTTTCATAATGAGGAAACTATGTACATTTTGAAAAACCATACAAAATAACTTTTATAATGATGGGATAAAATCCTATTAAACATTTTTTTCAGATTTAAAAGGCTTGTAATTATTTGTACATACTATTTAAATAAAAAACCGTATAGTGAGACAGAAGGGGATAAAATACCAAGCAAGGAAAAGCTAAGCTGATGAAGCTTATTTTCAGCGTTAATACACAAAGCTACATACCACCTGAGTACCCCTAAAAAAAATCCTTTTGTTCCCAAATTAGTCCTCAATTTTCTAGTTGTAATCTAAAAAAGGCAAGTTTTAAGACTAAGAGATAAATTTGGGAGATCCAAAAGCTAGATGATCTTCAGTATTTATAAGTGCTTACTCTAGTCACATAGTAAGTAACTTAACTACTGAAAACTATTCTTATAGTTTGTTTCACGGTTTCCTCTTTGTTTTTGTGAAATTTTTTGATCACTCAAAAAGAATGCCAGCTTGATCTGAATATTTCTGTATTCTGTAAGACTTTGACTGCCCTTCAACCAATCCCCAGAGTACTTACCTCTCCACCTGAGTCAGGGGACCTGAGTCCTCTCTCTTCCACACCTGCTCTTGAACTCCTCTGTGTCTGGACAGGTAAAGGCAGCAGCTTATCAAACTCTGTGGTGCTTCTGCCTTTGTCCTGATTCCTTTGCTTCTTGTATATAGTTTTCTTCTCTAGGAAAAGATTCCTGTTTTCTAGTGTTTTGCTCTCTTTAAGTTCCTCGGTCTTTCTCAGTTTCTTTCTTTTTCTCTTTGCTTTGACATCTGCATCCTCATCAGCACTCACAAAGTCATCTGGCTGTTTATCAAAATCATCTTGAATTGCATCTTGCCCTGCTTTATCTTTTATGCTTTTAATCTTCTGTTTCTCTTCTCTGTTGTCAGAATGTAAATCTTCACTGTCATCTTCTTGAAAAGGGGAGTCATTAAGTATACTTGATTCAGATTCCAACTGAGATTCAAGACATTTATCTTTTTTTGTTTTTCTGTTTTCTCTAGAATCTTCTCTTAATTTATTCTTTAAATCTCTTATTTCACCCTTTTTAACTTTCTTTAATTCCTTTGTTTCTTTTGTATCCTCTTTCTTGGGTTTTTTGGATTCCTTTAATTCTTCTTTGGCTTCTGAAATTCTTTTTTTTGTCCTTAAATCAAAAGCAAAACTTTCAGAGGAGCTTTCCAGGTCTGGTTTGGATTTATCTTTGAGTTTCCCAGTCTTTGCTTTTTTCTTTTTCATATCATCTGGGCTTTTCTCTTCTCTATATCTTAATTTTTTCTTTTTCTTCTTTGGAGAAGTATCTTCTTTTGTCTCACTTTGCTGATCACTATCAGAATTTGCCTCAAATATGTCATTATTTAAGGACAGTCTCTATAAAATATAAAAAGACTTAACTAGTCATTAACATAGCAATTTAAAGATTTTGAAAAGTAGTACTAATGAAATCTGGTAGAAATGTTTTTATTTTCAAGTAGTTTCTCAAGTTCTTAAAATTATTTATCTAGGGGCGGGGCGCCTGGATGGCTCAGTGGGTTGAGCCTCTGCCTTCAGCTAAGGCCATGATCTTGGGATCTTGGGATCCAGCCCCGCATCGGGCTCTCTGCTCAGCGGAGAGCCTGCTTCCCCCTCTCTCTGTCTGCCTCTCTGACTACTTGTAATCTCTAATAAATAAATAAAATCTTTAAAAAAATTTTTATCTAAATTGAAGTTGTATATTACTTATGTCTCTGATTTAGCAAACAGGCCTTGGCGATGACAGTAAGTCTCATTTTAAAAAAGCAAATAAACACAGTGCTAAACAAATGGTGTCGCTGAAGGTCCCAAACTAAACTAAAACAGAAATGAACAATAAAAGCCTTATGTATGGTGTGTTTTATATGATTTGAAATTCAAATTTTTGTAAAACACCAAGAAAGTAATTTGTATAGACTTTCTTGGCTGCCAAAAAAGTAGTTACCAAACTAAATGCAATCTAAATGTTTTTAAAGAGCAGATCTTAGATATCTTTAAAGGTCCTGTTGTATTTCACAGTTACATATGGAATGGGCAAAACTGCACACAAATCTTACTTCCCCAATTGATTTGATTTGTGTTGGAACCTGAAATACCTCCTATGGAAAATGAATATTTCACCGTTAAAAAAAAACCCAAAACAGCAAGAACAACAACAAAAACCAAAACCAAAACAAAACAAAAAATAAAACCAACCAAACAAAAAACCCCACATCTTAAAAATATTCATGATAGGCGCAAAAACACTGCAAAGTATTTTCAGTTCTCATTCCCCAAAGTCTTTTCTTCTAAATGATGTGCGGGTGGAAAGGGAGGGAAGATAGGTACACTTTAAAAACATTTTCCTGGGCACCTGGGTGGCTCAGTTCGTTAAGCATCTGCCTTCTGCTCAGGTCATGATCCCAGGATCCTGGGATCAAGACCCACACTGGGCTACTTGCTTAGTGGGAAGCCTATTTCTCCCTCACCTTCTTGCCTGCTGCTCCCCCTCCTTCTGCTGTCTCTCACTAGCTCTGTCAAATACATAAAATCTTTAAATTAAAAAAATTTAAAAATTTAAAAGCCCACATTTTTCCTATAGTGTCTAAGAAATGAACATCACTGAGGTTAACAATATAGTGAGAGTATGGTGGAACTGGCATAACTTTTTGAATCTCCCTGAATTGCTTCATAAAAAGACAGACCTGGGGCACCTGGGTGGCTCAGTGGGTTAAAGCCTCTGTCTTGGGCTCAAGTCTTGATCCCAGGGTCTTGGGATCAAGCCCCACATTGAGCCCTGAAGAGAACCCATACTGGGCTCTCTGCTCTGCAGGGGGCCTGCTTCCCTTCCTCTCTCTGTCTGCCTCTCTGCCTGCTTGTGATCTCTGTCAAATAAATAAAATCTTAAAAAAAAAAAAAAAAGATTGACAGGTCAATCCAAGAGGAGTGGAAGGAAGGGGCAGAAGCTGTACGTGTACAGGGTGACTGCAGGTGTCTATGGACATGTGAAGGGCTGGCCCAGGCCAGGTCCTGTGAACTCTCGAAAGTATTGTCAGTGGTCTCTTCCAGGACTTCCATGACAAAACCCCAAAATGAGCAGAAACTGCTGAAATTAGATTCCAAATAAAGTAGGACAGGAGAAACAGAAAACACAGAAAAGAGAAAATTCAGATTTGGGCAGGGGGAAGGTGAGGTAGGGTAAAACCAAAGCCAGGAAAAAAATATCTCATTAGGTCTAAGGCCATATTTTTTAACTAACCCTTAAAGGACACAGCTCAGGAGCCATTAAGTTAAAAAAAAAAATTATCTTGTCCACTTCTTTTGCTTTCTAAAACATCAGAAAAAGTAATTTCATATCAATATAAATAGCAGAAAATTAGGGTAAAATATTTTACTGAGTTGTTATAAGAAAAAAACAGACCAAGGAATAGAGTACTCTAAAACAATAAAAGCATGCCAGAAAGACATGCCTACAAAACAGTAGAGAAAATAAACAAAAATTTTGAGGCATCACACAAAAATACCAAGTCACTTAGAAGAGAAGGAAATTCAGATTCATCTTTTTTTTAAAAAAAGATTTTATCTATTTATCTGACAGACAGAGATCACAAGTAGGCAGAGAGGCAAGCAGAGAGACCCCAGGACACTGGGATCATGACTGAGCCACTGTGGCACCCCAGATTCATCTTAGAGAACAGTGTTTTACTCCAGATAACAATAGAATAACACATTAAGATATTCAACAAAAGAAATTGTGAGCCAAGGAATTTATATACTGTCAAACCGGCTTTCAGATCTAAAGACTGCAAACAACTATTATGAAATACAAGAACTCTAGGAATATTTTTGTCATGAGCCCTTCCACCATGAGGTGGTTCTAAAACCTTAGCATGTATCAGCATACTAGAGGGCTTATCAAAACACAGGGCTTATCAAAACACCCCATGCCTGTGTGCTCAGTCAGTTAACTCTTAACTCTTGATTCTGGCTCAGGCTGTGATCTTAGGGTCATAGGATGAGCCCTGTGTTGAGCTCTGTGCTCTCCCTCTCTCTACTCTCTCTTTCAATCTCTAAAATTAAATAGAATCTTCAAAACAAAACAAAACAAAACACAACCCCCAACCAAGAAACCCCAAAAACATGGGCAGACAGTCCCTATCCAACAATGTGCAGCCCAGAGACTGCATTTTTAACACATTCCCAGATGAGGATAACTGATTATTTCGGCCTGGTGTCCACATTTTGAGAACCACTATGCTAAAGAATGAGCTTCAGATAACCAATAATGACTGGTTAGACATCAAAATAAAGACAGGTAAAAACCATTAAGTAGATATTTGCTTTTTTTTTTTTTTAAAGATTTTATTTATTTATTTGACAGAGAGAGATCACAAGTAGGCAGAGAGGCAGGCAGAGAGAGAGAGAGGAGGAAGCAGGCTCCCTGCTGAGCAGAGAGCCCGATGCGGGACTCAATCCCAGGACCCTGAGATCATGACCTGAGCCGAAGGCAGCGGCTTAACCCACTGAGCCACCCAGGCGCCCCAGTAGATATTTGCTTTTAGAATTAAGACTGAATGAGGACTATAAGAGCGTATCGTATGGAACAGTCACTAAATACTCTTGAGTAGAGCAGCTATCAAAATAACGGGGAGAGAATGGTGAGAAAATATGAAACAACACATAGTATTCTTGCTGACTGCCTTATAGTTCTAACCCAAGAGTAAAGGGACAGTACTTCAAATCAGATATGGAGGTAGAGGGAACACAGTAACAACCAAATGAACCTTGTTTATCAAACTGGTAACATAACCATCAGAAAGAAAAAAAAAAATCGATCCAAAGAACTTTTTTTAAAAAAAGATTTTACTTATTTTACAGAGACAGAAACATTATTTATTTGACAGAGACACAGGGAGGGAACACAAGCTGGGGGTGGGGAAGCAGGCTCCCCAACGAGCAAGGAGCCTGAAGAGGGGCTCAGGGTCTAGATCCCAGGACCTTGGAAAGGAGACCAGAGCTGATGGGAAATACTTAAGGACAGAGCCAGCCAGGCATCCCCAAAGAACTTTTGAATACTAAACATCCTCAGTGAATATGCTTATGTAGGGACAAAAAGAATTGCAAATAAATTTGGAGTTTTACAACAGAATGGATGTAGTAAACATCCATTTGTAGAACTGAGTAAATGAGTAATGTTGGTGGGAACCAGAGTTCTCACAGTAGGAAAAGGGAAACAGACTATGGCCGGGTAGAATGAGTGGAAGACCCTGAGGTCATGGACTGAAATTATAGACACCAATACAAATTTTTGACTTAAACAAAATGACATATATTTTTTCCTTTAGCTCTGTCTACTTAAAGGGCCTAGAAATAATTGTACCCCAGTAGTAATAAGTAGGTCCTGGTTTTTAAGCCTATTCTCCTCTACAAAGAATCGGGACTCCTTGGAGAAATGATTGATACCAGGGATGAAATAAGAAAGTACATGGTAACACTGGAACAACTTGTCAGAAGCAACAATGTGCTCCAAACAGAAAGGGAAATATCAAAAGGACACAGGAGCTGCCTTGAAGGGGCTCCACCTACCCAAATTTGCGACCATTTTAGCAGCAACATGAGTAACAGCAGCAATGGAAGACTGATGAATAAAAAGATTCCATGAGTATGTACTGATACTAAAAAAAATTTCAGGGAGGGAGGAGCTGTTCTTTATAAAATACAAACAAAAAAATATACTATAACAGCATTAGAAAAATCAGTACTTGTAACCAACAAAGGAATAACCAATTGAGGCAAGAAGCATCAAGGTATTTTAAAATCACGGGGTGAGAGGCTGTGAGGGAACAGGAGATTCTCAGTCTCAAAGACTACTCATTATTAGGTTATTTATTATGTTATTATTTTAAAAGGAAAAGGCTACCTTTAAAAAGAAAAGGGAAGGGGCGCCTGGGTGGCTCAGTGGGTTAAGCCGCTGCCTTCGGCTCAGGTCATGATCTCAGGGTCCTGGGATCGAGTCCCGCATCAGGCTCTCTGCTCAGCGGGGAGCCTGCTTCCTCCTCTCTCTCTCTGCCTGCCTCTCTGCCTACTTGTAATCTCTCTCTGTCAAATAAATAAATAAAAAATCTTAAAAAAAAAAAAAAAGAAAGAAAAGGGAAAAAACAGGCCTCACTTTGTCATACAATTGTAATTTAACACCAGCAATAATTGGGATAATTGACGTATCATGTATTGCTTGCCATAATGTAATTACCTATATAATGCATTTGTCAGAATGTTCACGCTGAATCTAATCATCAGGAAACAAACCATCTAATTCCAACTTAGAAAAAAACACTATTTGTGACTTAACACTAACTAGCATTCATCTAATTCCAATGTGAAGAACTTTCTATGAAACAACTAGCCTGGATTTTATTTTACTTTACTATTTATCAGAGAAAGCACAGGCTGGGGGAGTGGCAGGCAGAGGGAGAAGCAGACTCTCCAGTGAGCAGGAAGCAGGATGTGGAGCTCCATCCCAGGATCCTGGGATCACAACCTGAGCTGAAAGCAGATGCTTAACTGACTGAGCCACGCAGGTACCCGAACTGGTTTGGATTCTTAAAGAAAGATCCACACCATGAAAGATGAAAAACGGAAAACAGGCTATGGAACTGTTCTAGATAAAAGGAAACCAGAAAGACATGAAACTAAATGCCCTGCACGACAGAAAGGAACAAAGGACATCCCAAGACCAAAGGGGAAATCGAGATGAATGTAGATGCATCTTAGCTGCACATTAGGTTAACAATATTGCTGAGATACTGCTACTGATAGGGCACACTGATAAATTTAAAGTTCCCTGAGTGTTAACAATGCAGGAGAATGTTTTTGTTGTCACTAAATACGAAAAATATACAAAATACGAATACACACTGAGGACTTAAAAGTCTACAACCTGCCCTCAAATGCTTCTGTTGTCATGCTCTCACCCAAAAGCTATCTTTTTGCTTCAAGAAATTTCTGTGAAAGAGTACTTAATGACTTGTAATATTTCAATTTTCCCTCCACTCTAAAGAGTTTACAACCAACTGACTTCCTTCATCTTAAAAATAATTTTGCCTTATTTCACTTAGCATAATCCTCTCCAGTTCCATCCATGTCAATGCAAATGGTAAGAGTAAAATAACTCAAGCAAAGAAAGACAATTATCATATGATTTCACTCATATGTGGAACACAAGGAATAGTGCAGAGGATCATAGGGGAAGGAAGGGAAAACTGAACAAGAAGAAATCAGAGAGGAAGACAAACCATGACAGACTCTGGGAAACAAACTGGGGGTTACGGGAGGTTGGGGGGGGCAGGTAGGGGTGGGTAGAGTAGCCAGGTGATGGGTTTTAAGGAGAGCACATGTGGTGATGAGCACTGGGTATTACATACACTAATGAGTCATTGAACATTACATCAAAAACTAAAGATGTACTATATGTTGGCTAACTGAACAACAACAACAAAAAAAAGAACAGATTTTAAAATAATTTTGATCCAAAACTAAATAAATACATTCACTTATTATTTAAAAGAAAAAAAAAAGAAAATCATTTTGCCAAAGACTGGTGTTGACCTCATTTCTAAACTATACAGCCTGTTTTTATTTAACTGTTCCTACTGATAAAAGGGAAAAAAAGGTGCAGGCTGTGGTATGGGGGTGAAGAAGAAGAACAAATTCCATCTTGCTAGGTATATGACTAACATTACTTCAAAAAAATTTCAAACAATTATTTTTTTCAGAATACTTACAATCGTATTATTACTTGGAACACGGAAATAAATATATCCTGTATTTTCCACAAATCACCCAATCTATACTTCCAGCCCAAATCTTTCTCTTCAACTCAGACCAGTATTTCCAATGAGAAACTGGACATCTTCACTTGGATGACAAATAAGTAACTAAAATCTAAAGTATTCAAAACTGTATGTGTTCAAAACTGCATCTGTTCCCTAAGTAATACCACCATTTGTCTGGGTCCCCAAATGGGTAACCTTAGTCATCTCTGACTCCGCTTTTCCCTAGATCAGATCAGTTACTAAATCCTATGGAATGTACCATCAGTTATCCCAACTATGCTACCTTAATTCAGTCTTCACCTCTCCCTGCCAGCAGTGTCTCCTAATCTCAGAACCATGACCACAATACCTCCAGTATTCCTGCTAATAAATGCACAGGGATGAATGACAGAATTAGAAAATCACTATTTTCCACCCTCTAATGAGAGAATGGTCCTAGGCAATGAGCAACGGGCTCCTAAAACCTACACATGCAAAGCTGGGAGTTTTCTAATGAAGGATCAGACTAAAAACACCTAATTTCAAAGATCGTATTAACCCCATTGTAAGGGAGTCAACTAAACATCATGTGCTTTCTGATGTGCAGGAGATGAACACCACTTACAACTATCATTGCAAAAATAATTAAACCTGAGGCGCCTGGGTGGCTCAGTGGGTTAAGCCACTGCCTTCGGCTCAGGTCATGATCTCAGGGTCCTGGGATCGAGTCCCGCATCGGACTCTCTGCTCAGCAGGGAGCCTGCTTCCTCCTCTCTCTCTCTCTGCCTGCCTCTCTGCCTACTTGTGATCTCTCTCTGTCAAATAAATAAATAAAATCTTAAAAAAAAACTATCTAAAAAATAAAAATTTTTTTTAAATAATTAAACCCGAATGTAAATATAATCATGCTCCACATCCAGCTACCAGTTTACAAAAATATGGGGCTAGAGGAATGTGTTAAACACCACCATGCACTAAGCCAAACCTAGCATATGGGAAATTCTACAGAAAATGATGTGCTTTCTTCGTCAAATAAACAACATGGAGCAGGAACTGCTTAGAGTAAGATTATTAATGACACATGTTGTGTAGACCCTTCTCAAATCTCAATTTGCTTGAAAAGATTCTAGCAAATAGGGGTACCTGGGTGATTCAGTTGGTTAAGCATCCGACTCTTGATTTTGGCTCAGGTCATGATTTCGGGGTCATGGGCTTGAGTCCCACATCAGGTTCCACGGTTGTCTTGGAGCTTGCTCAGGATTCTCTCTTTCCCTCTAGTCCTCCCCCCAACCTCCTCCTCTCTCTAAAAAATAAATAAATAAAATAAATAAAAAAACCAATCCTAGTGAATAAAAAGGGACAGAGGGAGCAGTGGACAGAAAAAGGAAGAATGGTGAAGTACTGGTAACAACTGTCGATGGTGACAAATGAGTCTCATGACACTGCCCTTTACAGGTTTGTGTGTTCAAATTTTCCTTAACTTAATTCTTTAAAAATTAAGAGTCTGGACGGTATCAGACTCTATATTTATTAAAAATACTATCCCTAAATAAAAGAAAAAACCCAGAAAAGTATAAATAGTAAAGTGCTGATAAAGCAGAACAGTGGTTCCCTTACTTGTAGATTATCTATCCATTAAAAACAAAGAGCTAGACCATATCACACATATGTAAGTTAAATAGCACCTCAATTTTTAGTTTAAAATACTTGATGGGCAACAAAAAGAATAAAAGGGAACCAAATGTTAAATGATGATGAAAAGTATTTTAATGAATAACATTTCTATGTCATGTATATTTTCTGATTACTATCATTAAAACCATTTTGGGGGATTATTTTATTTATTTAAAAACAGGTATTTATTTTAGAGAGAGAAAGAAAGCATGAGCAGGAGGGACAGAGGGAAAGGGAGAATCTCAAGCAGACTCCTAGCTGTGTGCAGAGCCCGATACAGGGCTTGATTTCAAAACCCTAAGATCATGACCTGAGCTGAAACCAAGAATCAGACACTTAATTGACAGCGCCATCCAGGTGCTCTTTTTTGGGTTATTTTAGAAAACCATTTCTTATTTCTGTGATGCTTAACTTAAGCTTAACTCCTAAGCAAACATTGCTCCAAGATTTAAGCAGAAAAAGTGACAAATCAAATATTCTTACAGATACTACTGTGGTGAAACCCCTACATAAGATAAAAATTTTGGTTACTGGGATAGATCACAATTTTCATAGACAACACATATTTGTTGCTTGCATGAACATGGATGATGAGATGAACAAAGCAGTTTTCTCCTACATACTATTTCTATATCTACAGTGAAAAGAATCACGAAGTTTTTCAATGGCAAAACTATTTTGCTAAAGAGGAAAAAGATCAATGACTATTTGTATTTTTGCCATATTCCTATCCACTGATCTTACCTCAAAGAGTCACAGCAATAGACTGAATACTTAACAGACGAGAGAATTCATGAGAAAGCTGACATCATATAGGAAATAGAAGTTTCAGTCTTTAAAATGTAAATTTTGAATTTTTGAATTTCAGATTCAAAATGTACCTAAAATTTTAAATTTTTTTTTAAAGATTTTATTTATTTATTTGACAGAGAGAGACCACAAGTAGGCAGAGAGGCAGGCAGAGAGAGAGAGGAGGAAGCAGGCTCCCTGCTGAGCAGAGAGCCCAATGCGGGACTCGATCCCAGGACCCTGAGATCATGACCTGAGCCGAAGGCAGCGGCGTAACCCACTGAGCCACCCAGGTGCCCCCAAAATTTTAAATTTTTAAAAAAGATTTTATTTAGCAGAGGTCAAAGCAGACTCCCCAATGAGCAAGGAGCCTGACACTCAATTCCAGGACCCTGGGATCATGACCTGAACTGAAGGCAGACCCTTAATCAACTAAGCCACGCAGGTACCCCTAGAATTTTAAATTATTTATAAAATAGTAAGGAGAGCTTAGAAAAAAATACTTTTTACAAGAACTGTCTTTTTTTTTTTTTAAACACTATTTTTTTTTTTAAAGATTTTATTTATTTATTTGACAGAGAGAAATCACAAGTAGTCGGAGAGGCAGGCAGAGAGAGAGAGAGAGAAGCAGGCTCCCTGCTGAGCAGAGAGCCCGATGTGGGACTCGATCCCAGGAACCTGAGATCATGACCTGAGCCGAAGGCAGCAGCTTAACCCACTGAGCCACCCAGGCGCCCCTTAAACACTATTTTTAAGTAATCTTTACACCCAATGTAGGGTTCATGCTTACAACCCCAAGATCAAGTGTTGCATACTCTACTGACTGAGCCAGCTAGGCACCCCTCAGGTGGAGAAATATCTTTCTAAAATTAAGACAGGATTCATAAGCTTAAGAATACATCTTAAACACACCAGTCTATCAGGAATCATTCTCATTCAGACCATTATCAGTAATTCTAACAAGAAAAAGAGCTGCAAGTAGGGTTTAACCAGAGGCTTGGTAAAGTAAAAGAGACAATAAAGCTAGTATTCTGTAAGAATAAAACTTCTTGGGGTAAGTTTTAGCAAACTTATCTTATTGCAGGAAAATGAGAAATACACTTTAGCAAGAATTCAATCAAAAAGTCTAATTTTTTTGAGTAATGAAAACCTAGCACTTAGTAAAACAGGTTTATTTGTGTTTGTGAGATTGTTTTTAGGGAAAGAAATAGGGAAAGAAACAATAGGCACCCATTCCATAAGAGTGAAGTGTAAGTATAGCAAAAGAATTTGAGGAAAAGTCTTTATTTTAATGTGAACTCATTTTGTAAAAGGTTCCTTTAAGAAAAATTTAAAAGTAACGCAAATTTTTTCTTAGTAATTTAAAAACTGTATTTATTAAAGACCTTGCCACTATAACAAAAATTTAAAAACCAGGTAAGTCCACTACTCTGAATGGATTTCAAGCGATAGCCCAAACTGGTTAAGAATACAGCTGCCTCGGGGCGCCTGGGTGGCTCAGAGGGTTAAGCCTCAGCCTTCAGCTCAGGTCATGATCTCAGGGTCCTGGGATGGAGCCCTGCATTGGGCTCTCTGCTCAGCAGGGAGCCTGTTTCCTCCCTCTCTCTGCCTTCCTCTCTGCCTACTTGTGATCTCTGGCTGTCAAATAAATAAATAAATAAAATCTTTAAAAAAAAGGAAAAAAAAGAATACAGCTGCCTCAATGGCCACCGTCGCCAAACTGTGGAAAGAACCAAGATGCCCTTCAACGGACGAATTGATAAGGAAGATGTGGCCCATATACACTATGGAGTATTATGCCTCCATCAGAAAGAATGAATACCCAACTTTTGTAGCAACTTGGACAGGACTGGAAGAGATTATGCTGAGTGAAATAAATCAAGCAGAGAAAGTCAATTATCATATGGTTTCACTTATTTGTGGAGCATAACAAATAGCATGGAGGACAAGGGGAGATGGACAGGAGAAGGGAGTTGAGGGAAATTGGAAGGGGAGGTGAACCATGAGAGATTATGGACTCTGAAAAACAATCTGAGAGTTTGGAAGGTGCGGGGGGGTGGGTGGTTGGGGGATCCAGGTGATGGGTATTGGAGAGGGCACGTATTGCATGGAGCACTGGGTGTGGTGCAAAAATAATGAATACTGTTATGCTGAAAAAATAAAAAATTAAAAAAAAAGAATACAGCTGCCTGGCTCTATCATTACTAACTGGTTAACTTGAGCTATAGCTACTTATCTAAACCTGGGTTTCTCCTCTTCATCTACATAAAGTGGTGACCCAGTGTTTGGCACATACATAGAATAAGTATTCAGTAAATACAAGCTGCCTTGTTACTGCTATTATTATTAACAACCATAATATTCAGTCAAAATTGGTTCCTAATATTGTTTTGGTTGAAACTCCAATTGTATGGAAAGAAGATAAACATTCAGTCCTTAAAATCTAGGCTTCAGTAAATTTCTTGTGAAAATTTTTCACCATACAGTTCTAAGTCCAAGAAGCTCTGCCAGTATTCTAAAAAAATTACAATAATTTCTTTTTTTTTTTTTTTTAAAGATTTTATTTATTTACTTGAGAGAGAGACAGTGAGAGAGAGCATGAGCGAGGAAAAGGTCAGAGGGAGAAGCAGACTCTCCATGGAGCTGGGAGCCTGATACGGGACTCGATCCCGGGATTCCGGGATCATGACCTGAGCCGAAGGCAGTCGTCCAACCAACTGAGCCACCCAGGCGTCCCTAAAAAATTACAATAATTTCTAATGAAAAAGAAAACTAAAAGCAAAAGCAAAAAGTTGAGTAAGAGTTGGTTCAATTTGTAAATAGAAGCTATAAAGGAAATTTACATGAAAAAGTACAATGGGAATTATACAAGAATGGAATTCTTACAAGAATTTATAAATAAGATAAAAATAAATAAATAAATAAGATAAATAAGAATAGGAATATATAAGAATGGGAATTCTTACAAGATTTATAAATAAATCCAATTCAATTATTTGTGGAATAAGAGAACCAAAGATAAAACAATAGACAAATCCACAGAAGGAAACCCTTACTCCAAGTTTTTGCTTCTGTTTTAATAATATCCCACTCTAGCCTGTAAGGGCCTGGTTGGCCAAAGGGAGTCATTTTGTGTTTATGTAGTGAACTTAGATTGACCCCGCTCCTCCCAGAGGAACTTACTGGCAAAGCCTAGATACAAGGGCAGATCAGCCCAGGTGAAGACTTCCAATCAGTGGGGCACGCATATATCTACTAGGGTAAATTGAAATTCAATCGGCCACCCGTGTGTTACCTAGCAGTTTTTTCTGTGTGTGGCAGACTGTGCAGTTTTCTCTGTGTATTGCAATCTCATTGGCCACCTGTGTATCGCCCAGCTAAACTACCTCTATAAAAGTTAGTCTGTGAGGCTGGGAGGGGTCGCCTCTTTGCAAGAGATGGCCCTGACCGGTCAGTTTGATTCTCGATGCTTGGTGCAAAATAAAGCTTTGCTTAACCTTCGCTTTGTATCAGTCTCGCTCCTTTGATTACGTACCCTAATATAGCCCACCATGAAATCTTTTTCCAAACTAATGATGACAGAAGTTTAACTTATCTAGGGCATCTGGGTGGCTCAGTCAGTTAAGCATCAGACACTTTTTTTTTTTTTAAAGATTTTTTATTTTTTATTTGACAGACAGAGATCACAAGTAGGCAGAGAGGCAGAAAGAGCGGAGGAAGCAGGCTCCCCCGTGAGAGAGCCTGATGCGGGGGCTCCATCCCAGGACCCTGGGATTATGACCTGAGCTGAAGGCAGAGGCTTTAACCCACTGAGCCACCCAGGCACCCCAAGCCTCAGACTCTTGATTTTAGCTCAGGTCACAATCTCAGGGTTGAGAGATGAAGCTGTGTCAATTTATCCTGTACATGGAGCCTGCTTGGGATTATCTGTCTTCGTTTCCTTTTACCCCTCCCCCACTAGCACTCTCTATAAGACAAATAAATAAATCTTAAAAAAAAAAAAAGTTTAAATTATCTGAGCTCCTTGACCTCTAAATCCTTCCTTACTATCAGCAAGGGTTTACTAAAAAGCAATAAAGTAGCTAAAAACCAAAATGGGAATAGAAGAGAAAAACAAAAATCAGATCTGTGAATAATCTCTAATAGATTAAAATTTATAGCTTTATAAAATGATTTAAGATTTTAATTAGCAGAAAAATCAGACATAATACATTGATAATGTAGATAAAACATACAAATATGTACTATACCTGTAGTAACAACATGAATAGTACAAAAAAATGTTCCTAAGGTACACAAAACAAGATGCTCATACCATGGATGAACAAAAATTTTTGACATGTTTTTAACCTCCCTACTTTCACCTTACTCTTAACTAAAAGAACAATATTAATCGGCATGTCCAAACTGTATTTATTTGTCAACTGTGATAATAGGTTGACTACAGAAGGAAGAGTTTGGCAAAATCAATTTAAACATTCTGTGAGAATCAATCAGCTATACAGAATTTATAATACATGAAATACTATATATTTTATTATTATTTGTAATTTTTAAAAAAGAGTTTATTTGAGAGAGCAAGAAAGAGAGAGAGCACAAGCAGAGGGTGAGGTGTGGGGAGCGACAGAGGGAGAGGGAGAGACAGGCTCCCCAGTGAGCAGGGAGCCAATGTGAGGCTGGATCCCAGGACCCTGGGATCAAGACCTGAGCCAAAGGCAAATACTTAACTGACTGAGCCTCCCAGGCACCCTATTTGTAAATTCTTTACTGCACATTCCTTATGTTAGTAAAAATCATAGTAAGTTTATTATTCTGAAAAGAAGAAATATGAAATAAAACATGATACCTGAATATCCTTCTTAACTGGCTTAGCTTTGTTCTCCACAACTTTCTTCCTAAATTCAAGAAGAACTTCTTTACAGTCCTCAAGATGAATCTCAGGCTCCCAGGTATCATCATCTGATGTGTATCCTTTCCATCGAACTTTATAAAGGATTTTACCCTGTTACAGAATTTAAAACAGCCAAATAAAGAACATTAAATTTGATAATTTAAATTATTAAATACATACATACAATCCTGAGAATATATGAATGAACTTGAAATGGAAATTAACATCATTATAAAGTATGTTCATCTCCTGAAGCAAGTGCATTTAAGAAAAAGTGTCACACCAGAAGTAAACAAATAAAACTCTATCAAATTAAAAAACTTCCTTACTACAAAGGAAACCAACAAAATGAAAAAGCAACCTACTGCACTGGCAAATATTTCCAAATCACGTATCTGATAATGGGTTAATAATATCCAAAACACAGAACGAACTCATATAATTCAGTAACAAGGACAAAAAAATCTGCTTAAAAAATGGGCAGATTGGGGGCACCTGGCTGGCTCAGTGGGTTGGGCCGCTGCCTTCCGCTCGGGTCATGGTCTCAGGGTCCTGGGATTGAGCCACACATCGGGCTGTCTGCTCAGCGGGGAGCCTGCTCCCTCCTCTCTCTCTGCCTGCCTATCTGCCTACTTGTGATCTCTCCCTCTGTCAAATAAATAAATAAAATCTTAAAAAAAAAAAAAGGGCAGATCGGGGCACCTGGGTGGCTCAGTTGGTTAAGGAACTGCCTTTGGCTCAGGTCTTGATCCTGGAGTCCTGGGATCAAGCCCCACATCAGGCTCCCAGCTCCATGGGGAGTGTGTTTCTCCCTCTGACCTTCTCCCCTCTCATGCCCTCTCTCACTGTCTCTCTCTCAAATAAATAAATGGGCAGATCTGAATGGACATTTTTCCAAACAAGACATACAAATGGCCAACGTATATATGAAAAGATGTTCAATATCACTAATCAGGGAAAGGAAATCAAAACCACAATGAGATCTTACCTCATACCTGTTATTAATGAAAAGAAATAACAGGTATTAGCAAGGACTAGGAAAAAAGGAAAACACCCGTGCACCATTGGTGAGAATATAAACTACTATAGCCACTACACAAAACAGTAAAAAGCTTCCTCAAAACATTAAAAACGAAAACAAAAACAAAAATCTACCATTAAAAAAAAAAAAATCTACCATATGATCCAGCAATTCCACTTCTGGGTATTTATCTGAAGAAAATAAAAACACTAACTCAAAAAGATCCATGTACCCCCATGTTCACTGCATCATCACTTCAATAGCCAAAAAGTAGAAATAGCCCAAGTATCCTCAACAGATGAATGAAGAAAATAAATGCATGCACACACACACACACACACACACACACACAAGAATATTATTTGGCCATTTAAAAAAAAAGGAATCATGACACTGGCAACATGTTGGACCTCAAGAACATTATACTAAGTAAAGTAAGCAAGAGAGAGAAAGACAAATACTGCATGATCTCAATTATGTATGGAAGGAAACAAAATAAAACAAAAACCCAAGCTCACAGAAAAAATGAAAAGACTGGACGTTGCCAGCAGCAGGGGTTTGGGGCAGAAGAAATGGATGAAGGGGGTCAAAAGTTACACATTTCCAATCATAAAATAAGTCATGGGGATACAATGTACAGCATGGTGACTACAGTTCATAACACTGTACTGCATACTTAGAAGTTGCTAAGAAAGCAGATCTTAAAAGTTTTCATAACAAGAAAAAATTTTTATATCTATGTAAGGTGATAGATATTAACTAGACTTTGTTGTTATGATTTTGCAATGCATAAAAATATCAAATCATTATGTTGTATATCTGAAACTAATACTAATAGTATATACAATTATACCTAAATTTTTAAGAAAATAAATAAACAATATTACAGATCTACTTTTCATAAATTGAAGATTAAGGTCTTTCTCTGATTACATAAGCAATGTGTAATATTTGAAAATCAATAAACATCAGGAAAAAACAAAAATCACCCATAGGTGATAGAAGGAACATACCCCAACATCATAAAAGCCATATACAAAAAACCCAAAGCAAATATCATCCTCAACAAGGAAAAACTGAGATCTTTTCCCCAAAGATTGAGAACACAAGAGGGATGTCCACTCTCACCACTGTTGATCAACACAGCACAGCAATCAGACAACAAAAGAAATAAAAGGCATCCAAATCGGCAAAGACGAAATCAAGCTTTCACTCTTCTTAGGTTATGTAATACTATACATTGAAAATCCAAAAGATTCTGCCCCCAAAACTGCTAGAATTCATACAGCAATTCAGCAAAGTGGTAGGATATAAAATCAATGCACAGAAGTCAGCTGCATTTCTATACATTAACAATGAGACAGAAGAGAAATCAAAGAATCGATCCCATTTACAATTGGACAAACACCATAAGATACTAGGAATAAACCTAACCAACAAGGTAAAAGATCTGTATTCTGAAAACTTCCACAAGAACACTTATGAAAGAAACTGAGGAAGACAGGGAGAAATGTTAAAACATTCCGTGCTCATGGATTGGAAGAAAAATACAATTAAAAATGTCTCTGCTGGGGCGCCTGGGTGGCTCAGTGGGTTAAGCCACTGCCTTCGGCTCGGGTCATGATCTCAGGGTCCTGGGATCGAGCCCCACATCGGGCTCTCTGCTCGGCAGGGAGCCTGCTTCCCTCTCTCTCTCTCTCTCTGCCTGCCTCTCTGCCTACTTGTGATCTCTCTGTCAAATAAATAAATAAAATCTTAAAAAAAAAAATGTCTCTGCTACCCAAAGCAATCTGAACATTCAGTGCAATCCCTATCAAAATACCATCAACATCTTTCACAGAGCTGGAACAAACAATCCTAAAATTAACTAGAGAAGACCCCAAATCGCCAGGGAATGTTGAAAAAGAAAACCAATGCTAAGGGCAACACAATTCTGGCCATCAAGCTGTATTACAAAGCTATAATCATCAGGACAGTTTTGTACTGATACAAAAACAGACATGTAGGATCAATAGAATAGAAGAGAGAACCAGAGATGGACCCTCAACTCTGTGGTCAACTAACCTTTGACAAAGCAGGAAACAATATCCAATTAAAAAAAGTTAAATTAAAAAAACAAAACAAAACAGTCTGACAGGTGTGAGGTGGTATCTCAGTGGTGTTGGGGAAATGGTGTTGGGGAAACTAGACAGCCATATGAAGAAGAATGAAACTGGACCACATCTTACATCATACACAAACAAAAATCTGAAATGGGTGAAAGATCTAAATGTGAGACAGGAATCCATCAGAATCCTAGAGGAGAACACAGACAGCAACCTCTGTGACCTCAGGTGCAGAAACTTCTTACTAGAGATGTTTCCAGAGGCAAGGGAAACAAAAGCAAAAATGAATTACTAGGACTTCATCAAATAAAAAGCTTTCCTTTTGTAGAGCAAAAGAAACAATCAACAAAACTAAAAGCCTACAGAATGGGAGAATGTATCTGCTAATGTCTTATCAAATAAAGAGCTATAAAAATCTATAAATACTTATCAAACTCACACCCAAAAAACAAATAATCCAATCAAGAAGTAAGCAGAAGACACGAACAAATATTTCTCTAAAGAAGACATACAAATGGCTAACAGACACATGAAAAAATGCTCCACATCACTCAGTATCAGGGAAATACAAATCAAAATCACACTGAGATACCACCTCACACCTGTCAGAATGGCTAAAATTAACAGCTCAGGAACCAAGAGATGTTGGCAAGGATGCAGAGAAAGGGGAACCCTCTTACATTTTTGGTGGGAATGCAAACTGGTGCTACTACTCTGGAAAACAGTATGAAACTTCCTCAAAAAGTTAAAAATACAACTACCATATGACCCAGCAACTGCACTACTAGGTATTTACCCAAAGGATACAAACAGTGATTCGAAGGGGGGGCAACTGCACCTCAATGTTTATAGCAGCAATGTCCACAATAGCCAAACTATGGAAAGAGCCCAGATGATGCCCATCAACAGATGAATGGATCATGAAGACAGATCTCTCTCTTTCTCTCTCTCTCTCTCTCTCTCACACACACACACACACACACACACACACGGAATATTAGTCAGTCATCAAAAAGAATGAAATCTTGCCACCTGCAATGACGTGAGGGAACTAGAGGGTATTACGCTAAGTGAAATCAGTCAGAGAAAGACAATTATCATACAATTATATATAGAATTTGACAGATAACAGAAGGGAGGGAAAAATAAAGTAAGACAAAATCAGAGAGGGAGACAAATCACAAGAGGATCTTAACGATAGGAAACAAACCAAGGGTTGGTGGAGGGAACAGGATGCGGGTAGGCGGATGGGACAACTGGGTAATGGGCATTAAGGTGGGCACTTGATGTAATGAGCATTGGGTGTTATATGCAACTGATGAATACTAAACTCTACCTCTGAAATTAATAATATACTATACGTTAAACTGATTTTAAGTAAAATTTTAAAAATAAATATAAAATTTTAAAAAATCACCCATAGATATTGATAACAATTTGATCTACTTCCTTCACCTTTACATTTACAAATGTAATGACAAATATGTATTTTACACATATTGTTTAAAACACTGGTATTATACTATTATTTTACTTTGTTTTCTTCACTTAGATATGGAACAATTCTTGTTTTAGTATTTTTCAAAAACATGATTTTTACCCATGGTTCTAAATACAGTAAGAAATACAACAAAAACTGTCCCTTTGGAAACCAAAGATTTTTTTTTTTAAAGATTTTATTTATTTATTTGACAGAGAGATCACAAGTAGGCAGAGAGGCAGGCAGAGAAAGAGAGGAGGAAGCAGGCTCCCTGCTGAGCAGAGAGCCCGATGCGGGACTCGATCCCAGGACCCTGAGATCATGACCTGAGCCAAAGGCAGTGGCTAAATCCACTGAGCCACCCAGGCGCCCCCAAAGATTGTTTTGTTTCTGATTTTTGTTTTCATAACCAAAGATGTTACATACTTGTGCATCTTTGATCAGACTGCTAGAATAAATTCCCCAAAGAGAGATCAATGAGATCAAATAATAAAGTCACCTAAACACTGTTAAAACACACTGTCAGAAAACACATTTCCAGAAAAGATGCCCTAATTTACATTTCCACAGATAAAAGACCTCATCTCTGTGTATCAGAGGCCAGTAAACTATAGCAGGACCTGCCACCTATTTTGGTTTGGTCATCCTGTGAGCTAAAAATGCTTTTACAAAAAGTTACAAAACTGGTGGAAAACAAATCAAAAGAAGAATTACATTTGCATCGAGCGCTTTATAATGTCATGCATGGATTAAATCTTGGCAGTTATTAGCTCCTTTAATCTTTACAACAACCCCGTGGAGTACTAATACTCATTCTATAAAGAAGGAAACTGAAGCTTCTAGATAAAGTAACTAGTAAAAATTATACAACTAAAGAGTAATTCAGCTGAAAGTAAAACCCAAGGGCACTTAACCAGCTTCTGCATATATCCAACACTGTGAGGACAGTGTGTAAAATGTCAAAGGTGGATGCAGGTAACACATTTTAGTGCACAGCATGGAGCCTACTTAAAAATAACGTGCACGTACTCTTAGCTGATATAAGCACTGTCCCCTCACTCCATTATATAACTAAACCATAAAATTATATCAATTTAGGCTTAGTTATTATTTTAAAATCATGAGGATTTTCAGGATTGTCTTTAAAAGTTAGGGATCTGGGTGCCTGGGTCGCTCAGTTGGTTAAGCGACTGCCTTCAGCTCAGGTCATGATCCTGGAGCCCCAGTCAGGAGTCCCACATCAGGCTCCCTACTCAGTGGGGAGTCTGCTTCTCCCTCTGACCTTCCCCCTTCTCATGCTCTCTCCTGCTCTTTCTCTCTCAAATAAATATATAAAATCTTGAAAAATATAAAAAGTTAAGAATCTAAGTCCACTTTTCCCATTATTTCTTAGTTTCCAATCTTACTAGGGGCTGATGTTGGTCTTTCTAGAAGTGACAAGGACTGAAAGGCAGTATAGCCATGTTGAAGGGTAAAAGCGGAGGGAGTAGCAACTGGTTTTGGTTTGGAAAGCTTACTGACTCAGTGGTTGTATGAATAAAATCAGGTAGGTGTTAAGTGTAAGCTAGAATGATACTCTGCAGTTCACGTGGAAAACTATTTCATATATTCTTTCTTCTCAGTCAGATTGGGTATTGAGTGGAAAACATAAATAAGAAATTTGGAGAAGCAAAAATGTGGAATATGTATGATTAAGATTTGATAGCCATAAAACATTAAAAAGAAAAATTCTTATAAATGAGTGAGAAAATGGGCAAAAGATAAATAGGTAATTTAAAAACTGTGTTTATTGTAGTTTCGTGTTTTTTGGTGTATGTACCTTAAAATTTGCCATTTTAACCATTTTTAAGGGTAAATTCATAGAGACAGAAATGGCATTAAGTACATTCACAGAGACATGCAGTTATCATGACTGTCTATCTGTAGAACTTTTTCATCTTTCCAAATTGACTCTGTTCCTATTAAACAATAATATCCCTTCCTCTGAAACCCTGTAATCCATCATTCTACTTTCTGTCTCTGTGAATTTACTTATTCTGTGTACTTTATGTTAAATGGACTCACACAATATATGTTCTTCTGCTCTGGCTTATTTCACCTACCAGAATGTTTTCAGAGTTCATCCATATTCTAAAATGTGTAAGAATTTCTTTCCCTTTTAAGACTGAAAAATATTTGTGTATATATACCACATTTGTTTATCCACTCACCTGTTGATAAACACTTACGTTGTTCCCATTTATTGGCTACTGTGAACAATGCTCTATTGGACATGGTTGAACAAATGACTGTTTGAATTCCTGTTTTCAGTTCTTTTGGGTATATATCAAACATAGGTGTGGAACTGCTGCGCCAACAGGTAATTCTGTTTAACTTTTTGTAGAATAGCCAACTGCACAGTATCTTTACCATTTTACATTACTGCCCGTGTAAGAAGGATCTAGTCTCTCCACATTTTCAAAAACACTTGTTTTCTATGTTTTTGTTTGTTTTATTATAGCCATCTAGTAATTGGTGTGAGGTAGTACCTCATGGTTTTGATGTGCATTTCCCTAAGAACTAAGGATGTGGAGCATCTTTTCATATGTTTATTGGCCATCTGTGTATCTTTAGAGAAATTTTTATCAAATCCTTTGCCCATTTTTAAGTAGGTTGTCTAGTTTTTGAATTATAGGGGCTATTAATATATTAAGGATATTAATCGCTTGTCAGATGTGATTTGCAATATTTTCTTCAGTTCTGCGGGCTGCCTTTTCACTATGCTGATACTGTTCTTCGATGCGCAAAATGTTTTTTATTTTGGTGAAGTCCTTTTACCTATTGTGTGTGTGTGTTTCTGGAGTTATATCCAAGGCTGCATTGTCAAATCCAAGGTCCGGAAAGATTTACCCGTTTCCTTCTAAGAATTTTAGGGTTCTACCTCTTAAATTTAGGTCTTTCATTCAATTTGAGCTAATCTTTGTATAAGGTGTGAGATAGGGTCCAGCTTTTCTTTTTTACATGTGGAAATCCAGTGATTTCAGCACTATTTGTTTCACTATTGACTGGACTTGATACCCATTATGAAAAACCAACAGGCCACAGATGTTTGGATTCTTTTTTGGATTTTCTATGTCTGTCCTTATGTCAGTACCATACTGCTTTGATCACTGAAACTCTGTAGTAAGTTTGCAAGTCTTTTACCCTATTAGTTAAATTTATTCTTAAGTATTTTGTTCTTTTAGGGGTATCTGGGTGGCTCAGTCAGTTAAGCATCTGCTTTCAGCTTTGGTCATGATCTCAGGGTCCTAGGATTGAGCCCCACATCAGGCTCCCTGCTCAGTGGCAAGTCTGCTTCTCCCTCTCCCTCTGTGATCTCACTCTTTCTCAAATGAATAAATAAAATCTTTCTTCTTCAAGATTTTATTTATTTATTAGAGAGATAGAAGGCACAAATAGGAAGACTTAGGGAACTCAGGGACTCTATTAATCAACATTCATATTATAGGAGTCCCAGAAAAAGTGAAAGAAAAAGGGGCAGAAAATTTATTTAATGAAATAGTCTGAAAACTTCCCTAGTTTGGAAAGGAAACTGATATCCAGATCAAGAAGGCAGAAAGAATTCCAATCAAAGTCAACAAAGCAGATGCACACCAAGACATATTGTAATTAAATCTGCAAAATATAGTGATAAAAAAATCATAAAAGCAGCAAAACTTAAAAGGGAAAGCCCATAAGCCTAACAGGGGATTTTTCAACAGAACTTGGCAAGGAAAAGGAAAAGGAAAAGAGTAGCATAATATATTCAGTGGGCTAAATGGGAAAAATCTGCAGCCAAGAATACTCTATCCAACAAGGCTATCATTCAGAATAAACGGAGAGATCCAATAAAAAAATAAAGGCATTTGTGACCCTTAAACTAGCCCTGCAAAAAATATAAAAGGGGAATCTTGGAGTAGAAAGGAGAGACCAAAAATGACAGTATAAAGGTATGAAATACAAAAGCAGTAAAAATGAATATTTCTGTAAAAAATCAGCTAGGGAAGTCAGACACACACATAAAGGATATAAAATACGCTAACATATACCTAAAAATGTGGACAGGAGAGAAGAATAGATTCAAACTTAAACAACTACCACCTTAATATAGACTGCCATATGCAGAAGATGCTACATATAAACCTAATGGCAAGTTAAAAACAGAACTTTCTTATGATCTAGCAATCACACTAACGGGTGCTTACCCAAAGAATACAAGAACACTAATTCAAAGGGATGCATGCATCCCAATGTTTGCAGACTGCTGTGTCCATCAACTGATGAATGGATAAAGATGTGGCATATATATGCAATGACGTATTATTCAGCCATATAGAGAATGAAATCTTGCCATTTGTGATCACATAGATGGAGCTAGAGAGAATAATGCTAAGCAAAATAAATTACAGAAGACAAATATCATCTGACTTCACCCATATGCAGAATTTAGCAAAGAAAACAAATAAGCAAAGGGGAAAAAATAAAAGAGAGATTGAGACAAATCAAGAAAGAGACTATTACAGAGAACAAACGGATTAAACAGGTGATGGGCATTAAGGAATGCACTGGTGATGAGCACAGTGAGGTATATGGAAGTGTTAACTAACTATACTGTATGCCTGAAACAATATCAGACTGTATGCTGGAATTAAAAATTAAAACTGGAGGGGAAAAAAGTTCTTTTTGGATTGCGCATTACAAGTATACAGAAACACAACCTTTTATTATGTTATTCTTGTACCCCTGAAGTTTGCTGAATTCATTTATTACATCTAGTCATTTTCTTGTAATTCTTTGGGATTTTCTAGAGAATCATGTCATCTGTGAATATAGTTTAACTTCTTCCTTTCTAACTTGAATGCGCTTTACATCTTTTTATCTAATTGCTCTCTCTAGAACTTACAGAACAGTACAGTGTTGAACAGCAGTGGTGAAAGTGGGTGTATTACAGGTAATTTTTTAAAGAAAAAGTGTGAATGACTTAATAATGATTCTGTAAGTGGTTACAGAGCCAAAGTCAGAAGACTTCGGTAAACTACTATACTACAAATATTTTATACTTCGTCAGTTGAGAGTCAAAATTAGGTTTCAAAGTTCATCCTAAAACTCCTTCCTCTCTCAATGACAGTGATCTTCCCTCTTCCCCCACTTGGGGCCCTGAACTCATGACCCTGAGATCAAGACCTGAGCTGAGATCTAGAGTCCAACTGCTTAACTGACTGAGCCACCTAGTCTTTAGTGTTGCTTTAAAAATTGACAGAGGTGCCTGGGTAGCTCAGTCACTTAAGCATCCGCCTTCAGCTCAGGTCATGATCTCAAGAGTCCTGGGATCAAGTCCCCCATCAGCTCCCTGCTCAGCAGGGAGTCAGCTTCTTCTTCTCCCTCCGTATTCTCTCTCGCTTTCTCTCAAGTCAATAACTAAAACCTTTAAAAATAAATAAATTTAAAAATAAAATTGACAAGGAACACATCATAAAAAATTCCAGTTACAATGATCAATAACAGGGGCGCCTGGGTGGCTCAGTCATTAACCATCTGCCTTTGGCTCAGGTCAAGATCCCAGAGTGCTGGGATCAAGCCCCCCATCAGGCTCTCTGCTCAGCAGGAAGCCTGCTTATCCTTCTCTCACTCCCTCTGCTTGTGCTCCCCTCTTGCTGTATCTCCCTCTGTCAAATAATAAATAAAATCTTTAAAAAACCTAAAAACAATAATCTATAATATTAGGAGTATGAAACTGAGAACAGCTCATTCATGCAAATTATTCTCAAATTAGTTTCCCATATTTCCAGTTTCAACTTCCTAAGTAATGGCTAATTTGCTTGTTGGCAACTATATTATAGGTTTTAAATAACCCAATTAATCAAATATTCAGTGTGAAACAATATATGAATACATGTCAGTTTAAATAAAAAATTCTTTTAAAGCACATGAAATATTTACTATTACTCTCAATGTTTGGAAGTTAAGCAATATATTTGCACATAATTTGTAGAAATTGGAAAATATTTTTACCTGAATGAAAACACAGTATAAACATAATTTATGAGCTATAGCTAACCTAAGATTAGAGGTATATAATTTGAAGGTGCCTGGCTGGCTCAGCTGGTGGAACAGTTGGAAGAGTAAAACTCCTGATCTCAGGATTTTAAGTTTAAGCCCCAAGATGAATGTGGAAATTATTAAAAAAGAAGAAGAAGAAGAGGAGGAGGAGGAAGAAAAAGAAAAAAATAGGCTGAAAACAACTATGTATCCACCTCAAGATGGTGGAAAAAGGCACATAAAGATTAAAGAAAGAAAACAAAGAAAAAGCCAAAATTGATTAAAAAAACAAATACAAACATTAAAAAAGTAACATCACAACCAACTCTGGTTTATTCTGTGAATACAAAAGTGATTTGACATTAGAAAATCAATATAATTTACCACATTAATGCAATAAAAGAGAAAAATTATGTGATCATCTTGATAGATGCAGAAAAAATTTTTAATAAAATTCAACATCCATTCAAAAAAGTATTTAGCAGCTAGAGTGCCTGGAAGGCTCAACTGGTTAAGTGTCCAACTCTTGATTTCGTCTCAGGTCATGATAATAGGGTGGTGAGATCAAGCCCTGTGTAGGTATGGCTCCCCACTCAGGGTGGCATCTGCTTGTGAATCTCTCTTCCTATGCCTCTCCTCCCACCCTCCTACATCCCAGGACTCACTCTCCCTCTCTAAAATAATAAATAAATAAATATATTTTTTAAAAATCTGACAAAAATATTGTTGAGGGGAAAAAAGCACACACACAAAAAACAAATATTGTGAGATTCCGTTTGAACGAAAGAAAAAAACCTGGTACAACTACACTCAAGTCTCAGAGAATGCATTCTTAGGCAGAAAAATTACAAAGAAAAGCAAGAAAGCTATTTCCATATAATAATCCAGGACAGTGATTTTGGGGGATGGTAGAGGATACTGATGAAAAAGTTGAATCAAAAGAGGTTTCCAGGGGCGCCTGGGTGGCTCAGTGGGTTAAAGCCTCTGCCTTCAGCTCAGGTCATGATCTCAGGGTCCTGGGATGGAGCCCCACATTGGGCTCTCTGCTCAGCAGGGAGCTTCCTGACCCTCTGCCTCTCTGCCTACTTATGATCTCTGTCAAATAAATAAATAAAATCTTAAAAACAAACAAATAAAAAACAAAAACAAAAGAGGTTTCCAGGGCTGGCAGTCTAATATTTCCTGACTTGGATGGAGGTTACACAGGTGTTGGCTTTGTGATAATTTATGAAGTTTTATAATTAAAATATTTATTTGTACCGTTAAAAAAAAAGTCAAATCAGATTCCCATAAATAGTAAAAGTACTAGCTTTTTATGATGTAAAAATGATTCCAATTCAAAATCGAAGCCAAAATTTCAAGATCTGTCAGATTCATTTGATTGTTCTGAAAACATACAAAAAAATATATTTAGCAATAAACTGAAAGAAAGAGCATGGCTAATATATAAATTTAGAATTAATGCTATTCCTCCAAGCCAACACTCATCATTATGATTGTCTTAGTCAATAAGAGAATACCACAGTCTGGTGGCTTATCAACAACAGAAATACCAAAGACCTTAAGACAACAAGGAGGCCAAACAAACTCTTTAAGACCCTTAAGTTTTTCCACTGGCTGGCTCACTTAGCTGATGTAGATATAGTTCACAGAACCGATATAGTTCTGTTCTGCTGAGCTAATACTTTTCATCTTATAAACCACTCATTCTCAAGAGCACCTAAAAATACAAGGCCCTGAGAACTAGAATTTTCACCCAACTTCACATGACTAAAGTGATATAAATAACCCTCCTTTATTGCTTTAAACACTTAAGCTTCATAGTTTCATCCGCTTTTGACTAGAATATATGAGACTTTGGGTACAGCGCCTACAATTTTGGGGACAAGGAATATTAAATATTGTATGAATTTAACTATATTGGAATTAAAATAAATTTAAAAAAGAAAAAAGTACACCAAGAGATGAATCATCTTAATTCTAAACATATTACTCCTCTAACCAAATATTTTTCCAAATATTTTCTATGTGCCAAGCACTGAGTTAATTGCAGAGAATACAAAACAGTCCAAGATTGGCTCTACTCTCATCCCAACATGCTTTTGTAATATATTTGGGAAAATTAGACCAAATAAAGTTCTATCTTTGCTGAATTGCAACTAATGATAATATTAATGGCACTAGATTTCAATTATTTATTCCCAATAGACAGACTCTTCAGTGTCAGCAACTGTGTATTCATCTCTATATGCTCAGGACCTAACACCACACATAGCACACAGCATGTGATTTAAAAAAAATAATAAGTCTGCTAAATAGACAAAAACATTAATGCAAAGTAGCACATGACAAACAGAAAACAACAGACAATAAAAAGAATACAGAGGGGCGCCTGGGTGGCTCAGTGGGTTAAGCGTCTGCCTTTGGCTCAGGTCATGATCTCAGGGTCCTGGGATCAAGTCCTGCATCAGGCTCTCTGCCCGGCAGGAGCCTACTTCCCCCTCTCTTCCTGCCTCTCTGCCTATTTGTGATCTCTCTCTCTCTGTCAAATAAATAAATAAAATCTTTACACAAAAACAAAAACAAAACAAAACAAAAAAAGAAAACAGAGATCCAACTACCAAGTTAGACCTTTGGTTCTCTCACACTTACCTACTGAAACAAAGTGCTTCCCTACTGTCCATCCTTCCACCCATTCTCCTTTACCCCAGCTTGCAGTCCATGATTCATTCAGTCATTTAATAATCTGATATACACAAACCACTTACTACATACCAGGCACTGGATTGAATACCAGTGATACAAAAATTAATAAAAATATTCCCTTTATTAAAGGAGCCTACAACCTAGCAGGCGAGACAAATATTTAAAGAAAAACGCTTTAAGTGCTGAAACAGAGGTCTGAACAAAGTGTTACTAGGGTTTAGTTGAAAAAGCATCTCACTCTGCAGGGATCAGGGCCAAAAAAAGATTTCACTGAGAAACTGACGCTCAGAGAATAAGACCTAAAAGACTGCGAAAAAGAAGAGAGGAGTAAGCGCCAAGGCATAGTGTAAGGAAGAATTTCAAGTATTACTGTGTGGTTTCAATCACACAGTAAACAAGAAGGAAAGAGAATGGTCAGGTTTTTAAGACCTTTAAATGCCACCCTCTTGGGCGAGGTTCTGAGGACGAAGAGGAATTCCAAAAGATTTTAAACCAGAAAATTGATCATGGCTTTGAAAAACACTGAAACGATGGCGTGGACACTGGACTATGAAGAGAAGCACGATGTCAGAGTCACTTTCTAACACGGAGCAGTGGCCCCAATCAGGTACTCGAAGACCATGACAAACCCTTCACCAACTGTCTGCACCCCTGACACTCACATACAGCAACCTACACTGCTTCCTCTCCTGGCCACATAACCCTTTCAAACTTCTTGAAACGGAGCCTCACAGCCACAGCCCAAGAGTCCGTTGAGGAATGTCAATGCACTGCTCCCATGATTCGCACGCTTGCGTCGCCTCTGGCTGTCACGTTCCTTTTCCCCGCCTACGTCGGGTCTGCACAAGCTGGTCTTTCCCAGCTTGTGAATTCTGGGAGGGCTTTGCGTCCTCGCGCGGCAACCCTCCACAGACGTCCAACAGCTAGCTCCCCGCTTCACCACGCCAGGCCCAGCAGGCCCAGCCTCGCCTCCCCCGGCGCACACGTACCCCCTCGGTCTTCATGTCCAGAATCTTTTCCACCTCAAACACATCTTCTCCGTCCTCCTCGCTGTCTCCAACTGCCTCGGCTCCTTTCGTGGCGGCATCCTTCTCTTCGCCCACTGCTCCAACACCTTCTCCTTCGACTTCAGGAGGTTCACCATTGCTGTCGGCACCTGCAACAGGAACTGCATTCACGCTCTCTCCCTCGGCAGCCGCCGCCGCCGCCACCGCCGCCACCACCACCTCCGCCATAATATGAGACCCGCAAACCGCCGAGGAAGAGCGGCTGCGACACACACCCCGACAGTTCCTCGCGCTCCGCACTTGGCCCTAATCCACTCTGGCAGCGTGACGCTGCGAAGGAAACTCTCCAATAGCGGGCTCACGACCCTGGAGCGACACACACTGAAACCAATCACTTCGAGGCTGGCGCGCTGGAGCCCCCACGGAGCCTACGGGAAGCGGGTGGGAGGGCCGAGGGGCGCCCCGGCGGAAGGGCGGGGCGGACGGGGCCGTAAGAGTGTGGCGGAGGATCGTTTCTCATGCTGGCGGTTGGAGGGATAGGGCTGCTTCTGAGCCCCTAGGGGGTTGGGGCGGGAACTGTCGGTGGGGAGGGGAGGGGCTTGTGTGGGCGCGGGGGAGCAGGGAGTGAAGTTGACGGGGTTCCTCGGAGAGGTTGGGCTTCAGCGCTGGGTGGTGAATCGGCAGCGGAGGCGGGCTCGGCGCTTCCCGAGTTGAGACGAGGCGGCGGGAGAACACCAGAGGCGCGGTAGTTCGACTGAAAGAGAAGCTCAAGCTCCTGAGGGGATGGAACGGTGCGCGAGGTCTCTTCCTTCTTCCAGTTGCGCCTCACGGCCAAGGCGGGGGCCTTTGTAGGAATGCAGCCCACCTCCCACCTCGGGCCAGAATGGAATGCCGGGCCGATCGTGCAAGTGTAATTTTGATTCGTTTAATGCGTGTGAACGACACAATCAAACATAACTCATAGTGCTATTATATCTTAGTATATCGTATTGTTTAAGGTTAGGGGGAAAAAATTTTAAGTAACAAGTCAAAACCAGTTATTTTCCAAATTCTTCGGATTTTTTTTTCCCCATTGAAAATGTCAGAGGTTGTGATAAAAGTATTTAGTCCACGATTGACAAAGCTAGTTATCCAAAGTTGCTAGGATAATCCACTTAATGGTATAATATTTTTCTCACTTTGAATCTTAAATAAAATCTTTATTGTAGGGAACTTTCAACTTTTTAAATTTCTTATAAAGTTTAAGTAATCTCTACACCCAACATGGGGCTCAAACTCACCCTGAAGATCAAGAGTCACAAGCCTTTCTGACTGAGCAAGCCAGGCGCCCCACGGCACTGTTTCTTTGAATGGTGGACTTAATTTATAAGATTAGCTCTTTTAAATTAACTCTGAGGTTAACTAAAGAATCATCTATGATCCACCAGATCCATTTGGGTGATGGAGGAAAGACAGGTTTCAAAGCATACAGCCAAGAAAGAATTTCTGAGACATCTTTGGTGCAAAAAGTCCGTTTTACTAAAGCACGGGGACAGGACCTGTGGGCAGAGAGCTGCGCTGGGTCATTATATACTTTCAAGTTGGAAGGTGCTTGGGGATAGCATAGATTTCTCACAAATTTGGAAGCAAGGTTTCCAGGACCCTGAGGGGGCTAGCTATTGTTGCAAAAAGGTAATTAATTACTCTCTGGTAAAACCCCAGCCATGAGACCCTTCAGATGTATTTTGCAGGAGTAGAGATGAAGTTTCCAAAGGAATTTTTGTATGTCAAAGTAGACTTACAGGATACTGGAGGGTCGGGCTAAGATTGCCTTTTGCCCTTAGCAAAGTATCAACATCAAGGCAGTTGAATCCCTAGATTCAGTTTCAGAGACTTGACAATGGACTGTAAGTAGTAGGAAATTTAATAATTTTTCTTCTACCTTTGTTTCCCACATCATGGGAGAGGCACATCAGATCTTGAGTGGGCTCATTGATTTATTATTTATTTAGCTTACTAAATGCATCCTATGTACCATCACCATACTAAGTATTAAAAACACAAAGAGCAATAGAGCATAGTATTAAAATTCAGTTGACTAAATTTGAAGATCTTATTGACTTTATTCAACAATTGGGGCAGCATCCCATCTAGCAAATAGGAACTCCAAAGAAATGCAGAAAAGGACAGGTTTTTTCATGACAGAAAGGGGGTAGGGCAAGGAATTTCATAAACAAAAAAGGATTATTTCAGGCAAATGCACTGTTCTTTGGGGAAGGCTGGAGTCTATTAAGAGGATCACCTCACTAGTACTAACAGGAAATTCCAGACTACTAGTTAAGATTATATTCCTAGAACAGCCTGAAACTGCAGTTAGGTTGGATATTAAGTCTTGCTTTGCAAATGTGGGTGTTGACATAGATAACTCCATTTTGGGCCTGTTGTCTCTTAACAGTCTCTGCCCTCCACAGACTCTTAGTCTATAAAGGAAGACACACAACAATTCTAATAATTAGATATCTTTTTAAAGTAAGTTTTTAAAAATACTATAATCAAATAACATTAGTTGATGGGGAAAGCTCTTTTTTTTTTTTTTTTTTTTCAGAAGAATTTCGCTTAACAAGCATAGAAGAAAACATAGAGAATCACAATATTTCATGAAAATAATTCAGGCAGCAAAACCATTAGATAAAAGATTGATGAGGAACTGGCTGCCAAAGTATCTCTTCAGACTGTTGGCTGGTTGTAGGAGAAACAAAACTTCACATTGGAAAACCCAGTGATCAATGTTAGCATTACTAAATGTAGAACAACCAAATTGTATGCCTCCTATTGATAGAAATATTGATCGTTAACCTATTCAGGGCCTTAGATAGAATTTCCAGTTTACAAGAAATACGGGGAAAGAAAAAAATGGAAACAGTTGGACAAATCCAGAATGTAGGACATTGTTTCTTTACTAAGTCAATAGCAAAAGAAGAGGGAAGAGAAGACTGTTCTAAATTTATAAAAACTTGGCAAAATATTTTAAATGATGGGCTGTATGCTCATTATACTATTTTCTCTACTTTTACGTATTTTTGAAATAAAGTATTTAAGTATATATATGTTCACTATAAAAATTTTTCACTAATTCAAATATATAAGATAGAAATAAAGTTCCTATTCCTCAAAGGTAACGTTTAGAATATGACATGACAGACTTTTATCTCATACAAGTATAAATACCCATTTATATAATTTGTAAATGAGCTCTATTCCACATTGTTCTGCAACTGTAATATACACACACACACACACACACACATATATATGCATATATAACACATGCATGTGCGTGTGTCCATATTTTTGTAAGATGAATTACTAGAAGTGGAATTCCTACTAGTGAAATTCATACTTCAAGGAGGATAGTGATTTAAATTTGGATAAATGCTGCAAAACTTTGTTTTACTAGTATATAGTTCCAGTAACAACATAAGGAAGTCTGTTTACCTTCACACACTCTGCTACTAGGTATTATCAATTGCTGATCCCTTACTCTGATAAAACAAGAAAAGAGTTATCTTCTGTGATTATGTCAAACAAGCAGACAAGTTCAAGGGCAAGACATGATTGATTTAGCCAGTAAAAACATAACAAGCTATTTTAGATTTAGATGGATTATTATTTATATAAACACCAAGAAGAAGAATAGTCAAAGATGCCATCTCCTCTTGGAGAGGAGCTAGATAATTGCAATGTGAGTTGTGGGACACATCACTGTTGAGGAGCCAATTCTAGATGCAGCTAGGAAGATTTTTAGTCTGCAGCTATATTTGGAGTTTATATTGCCTCAGAACTGGGAGGTGATGAGAAATAGAAATAGTCTTGTGTCTGCCTCTCAGTGGGATAGGCAGATGGGAAAAGGCCTCATGGAAGTTACTCACAAGCTTCCCATCCTTTGAGTATCACAAGATGTTCTGCCAAGACTCAATTATAGCTGTAGTTCAAGTCCAGGGAATTAGGAGGGGTCACACATCAGGATAATGGAAGTTACTCAAGATGAAGGCAGGATGGGCAGTAAAAAGGGAAATCCTGAGCCATATGTGGAGGAGGGTGGGTACTGGGCATTTGGCAAATCACAGTAATAAGGACAGGCTTAAAAAAAAAAAAATAAGGACAGGCTAGAGGATAGCTAAAAGACTGTATCTCAAAGAAATCTGTTGTGATGAGCATTGTGTTGACTAATTGAATTTAAATTTTTTTAAAAAAAGTGAAAACAAAAACAAAGAAACCAAGGTTTTTACATAAAGGTAGAGAGGTAATGGTCTGGAAGTGGTAATGTGGAGGAAGGTAGACAGCGACCTTACAGCTTTCATAAAAAATAACTCAAAATGGATCACAGACCAAAATGTAAAGTGCAAAATTTATAAAACTTCTGTAAGATAACATAGGAAGAAACCTAGATGACTTAAGGATTTTAGAGGCAACACCAAAAGCAAGGTCCATGAAAGACTTGCTTGGGATACCTAGTTTCTCTAAGTGACAAAAAATGTATCAGGGGATCTATAGACTAGGAACCACACCAGGGAGCATGCATAAATGAGGCAAAGGTCTGGATACTCAGGGCCCTGGAAACAGGCTTGCATGCCATGAACACTGACATCTTCCAAAGATCTTTTTTCTCCCCAGCTTTCTAAGTCCAGCTGGGCCAGTTCTCCACTAGAGTCCTTAAAGGGGAGAAGGAAATGAGGCTGTAGGACAAGCCAGATGTGTCTCTTATTACCTCAAAACATTTAAACCCAAATCTGTAATATGCAATATTTTGTTAAGTGAGTAACACTTAAAATTGAATGAAATCATAATTAAACTTCATTATGGGTATCTATTGATATCTTACTATTTTATACGTGGAAGCATGAAAAGTGTTTAAAATACAACTTCAGTTGATTCAGCTTGACTGTAATTAAGAACTCTGTGAAGAGGAGGTGTGGTGTTTATGTTTGGATCCCCAGTAGCTGTTTAGTGGCAGAGTCCCAATCTTGACCCAATTCAAGCCGTTGGCAGATAGATGGATATTGTCCTTCAGTTCTTCTTACCCATTCACTTGCTTTCTTTATTTCTTCAAAAGCCCAGGGAATATTTCTAGATTAGAAATAAATGGTTCCATCAACTTCAGAACACAATTATATATGAAATATAATATGATACCAAATCCAGCATATAATATCAGACAAGATAATTCTGTCAAAAATTGAGCTATGTAAGGGTACGTGGGTGGCTCAACCATTAAGCTTCTGCCTTTGGCTCAGGTCATGATCCCGGGGTCCTGGAATCAACCCCCACATCAGGGTCCCTGCTCCGCGGGAAGCCTGTTCTCCCTTTCCCACTCCCTCCTGCTTGTGTTCCCTCTCTCACTGTCTCTCTGTCAAATAAATAAATAGAATCTTTTTTAAAAATTGAGCTATGTAATAAAAGCAATTATCTCTGACATTTTATGCAAGTTCTATCAGACTGAATCAACACATTTTAAAATATATTATTATACCCACCAAGTTCCAGCTTCCAAATGCTTCACAGACTTCCTTGCTGCCTCCAGGACAACTCAAGCTTTCTCTAGCCTTTATATATTGTGTGTGGTTTTTTGTTTTTGTTTTTTTTTTTTGGTCATCCCCTTTCCTTCCATTCTTCTTGATCTAAATCCATCCATTCTTCAAGCAGAAACTCAATACTATTTTACAAACCAGGTTTCTATTTTTCTTTCCTTTTTACTGTACCAAGAATTCTTAATTTGATTAGTTAACAAAATACTTAACACTCACCCATGAAACTGCCATGTATTCTGTCACACAAATCAGGAACAACAGTACTAAACTGTGCATAACAAAAAACTTGAAGTTTGTGTACATAAAATGACATCAAGCATTCAAGACTGTCAATATTCAAAAGTCTATTCAAGATTCAGAAAAATTCCAAGATTTTTCATTAATATTAGTTAACTACATTCATTCCTCATTTATCTTTCACCTGCTAGAATTTATTAGCAAGCAAGTGGGAACATATACTAAAGTTTAAAAAAAAAAATTCTATGGGAGGGGACTAAAAATTTGGAAAATTCTCTCCATCTTCCTGATTTTTTTCCCTGTAAACTGGGAAAGAGCCATCAGTATAGTGTGGTAGCTAAGAGCTAGGTTCAAATCCTGACTCTGAAATTACACAATGTTGGCTGTGTGATATGGTGCATCTTTCATGCAACACTGGAAGTCTCCATTTCCTCAATTATGATAATATGAGATCCTTAGGGTTTGTTGTCGGGATTAGCAAAACAGATAGATTTCATAGGCTTAACAGTCCCTCTCACAGAGTAGGTAATCAATAAATGTTAGCTGAATATTATGATGACACAAACATACTAAACAGGGAGCACGTCCAAAGTGGTTAAAAGACCTGTTTCCCGGTAATCATTAGTCCCACTTGTAGTTATGAACTACTACAAGCAACAAAACTAGTTTTAAATATTTTCACTAATTCCATTGGTTTTCCTCTAGCTGACCTCTAAACTTTGACTGACCATCTCACTAGTGTGAAGGTTTTGTTCATAAACCTTGATGCAATATGCTACTGTAGTTATGTTATGTGCATCACGAAGCAGAAAAAGACAAAGAAAAGTTATAAATTATATATGCAATAAGCAGGAAATAAAAATTACTTCAAAGTTTGACTTTAATAAGTCAACTTTATTACTTACAAACCTTTTTGCTCTCACAATAATTCATATAGTAAGAACAAAGTGATGGAATATACTTCATTATTTTTGAAAATCTTGGTAAAATACTTTGTGATATTGCAATTAAAAGTAGGTTCAAGTTATTAATACTTGTTTTAATGGCTATCATAGTTGTGATGCCAGACAGGCCAAGAAGGAAGGCTTTATGCCTCTCACCAAGATGTTTTTGGCTCTTTGAGAGAAAGAATTTAAGAGCAAGCCATGTAGAGAAAGGGACAAAGATTTCTTATGTATACAAGTAAGAAAGGAGCTACTACACATATAAAGTAGTGGCCTCTCTTCCAGGGGAGGAAGAGGAGCCCTCCTACCACCTTGTCTCTAACAAATGGTTTCATAAGGGTTTTTTGTTGTTGTTGTTGTTGTTTTAATAGGTAACCATATAGGGTGGGGGCTTACCTTTTAACTTTGGGTTTAACAGTTACATTGGGCATTTAGTTTTTCCACTGTCCTATAGAGTTGTGGAATTACCCACAGGAGCAATTTTAGGAATGTCCAGTCTTTATGACTTTTACTGATGGAGGGAGTGGGGCCTTATGGTCTTCCATAAACTGAATCTTTTCACATGTTGTCTTTTAGGTTAAGGGTGAGCCTAAAAACCAAAATGGCTTTACTTTGGTCAGCTTGTCTCCTAAGCTTCTCGAGTTCTCTCTGTCTCAGTTGAAAAAGATCTAAATAGAAGAAATGCCTCTTTGGTTGTGTCTGCTAAATCAAATATTAACTTGTCAGTCCTGTCTACTAGTTCTTTGAAGTATTTTTCTTGATATTCACTTAATAAATTCCTATCTTTCTCAAAGAACTCTTTTGGCAAGCTCATGAGAAGGGACTGCTTTTCTTAAAAATGTAAGTACAGCTCTTTCCCATCTTGCAAGATGGCGGGCGAAAAAGCTGAGAAGCCGGATACTAAGGAGAAGAAACCTGAAGCCAAGAAGGCTGATGGTGGTGGCAAGGCTAAGAAGGGTAACCAGAAGGCTAAAACCCCGAAGAAGGGGAAGCCCCACTGCAGCCGAAACCCTGTCCTAGTCAGAGGAATTGGCAGGTACTCCCGATTGGCTATGTATTCCAGAAAGGCCATGTACAAGAAGAAGTATTCGGCAGCTAAATCCAGGGTTGAAAAGAAAAAGGAGAAGGTTCTTGCTACCGTCACAAAACCAGTTGGTGGTGACAAGAACGGTGGTACCCGAGTGGTTAAACTGCGCAAAATGCCTAGGTATTACCCTACTGAAGACGTGCCTGGAAAGCTGTTGAGCCACGGCAAAAAACCTTTCAGTCAGCATGTGAGAAAATTGCAAGCTAGCATCACCCCTGGGACCATTTGATCATCCTCACTGGGCGCCACAGAGGCAAGAGGGTAGTTTTCCTGAAGCAGCTGAGCAGTGGCTTGCTACTTGTGACTGGACCTCTGTCCCTCAATCGAGTTCCTCTGTGTAGAACACACCAGAAATTCGTCATTGCCACTTCTACCAAAATTGATATCAGCAGCGTGAAAATCCCCAAACATCTCACTGATGCTTATTTTCAAGAAGAAGAAGTTGCGTAAGCCCAGACACCAGGAGGGTGAGATCTTCGACACCGAGAAAGAGAAATATGAGATTACAGAGCAGCGCAAGGTTGATCAGAAAGCTGTGGTCTCACAAATTCTGCCAAAAATCAAGGCTGTTCCTCAGCTTCAGGGCTACCTCCACTCTGTGTTTTCTCTCACAAATGGAGTTTACCCTTACAAATTGGTGTTGTAAATTTCTTACAAAGAACCTAATTAAATAACTGATCCAAAAAAAAAAATGTAAGTACAAATTACCTACAGTAAAATGCTTGATTTATTATTTTCTGAGTTCCAATTTTGTATTTGATGCTATTGGGAATTGAGAACTTAATCAGTCTTTGTGAGAGGGTAAAAATAGGTTTGCTTATTTATTTTAATTTCACCTGTAAATATATATCTCTAAGGGACAAGAAGAACTTTTTCTTAAACATGACATTAAAATAGCTATAAGAGATTCTTTAATATCACAAAATATCCAGGTAATGTTTAAATCTCCCTAATTCTCTCTCTCATTCTCTTTAATAAAAAAGGTTTTGTTCAAGTCAGGATCCAGTGTAGACCTAACATTGCCTTTGGGCCATGTGTCTTTTAATTCATAGTTTCCACCCATCCCCTCGTTTTCCTTTTGCCATTTATTTCCTCACATTCCAGACACTGCTGTTGGTAGTCCATCGCATAATTTAACAATTTCAATCTCTTCTCTCTGGCATCTGGTCTTTATTATGCAAAAAATTTATGTAGTTTTAAAGTTAAAAAAGTAAAACAAAGTATATTAGGAGAAACCTTGTCTCCTCTTCCTCCCCTATAAATAATATTTTAATTAGTTTTGCTAGTTTTTCCACTTATCTTGCCTTTTTGAAAAAATCACAAGCTAATTATATAGGTATGTATGTATACGTTCATATATGTATGTTTTGTTTATATGCACGAACATAAGGGGTGAAAATTTGCATGAGGTATGGATGGAGTTTTTGTAAGTAAGAAGGGTATTCACATAGGCCTCGAGGCCTCTTGTGTGCCAGAGGTCAGCCCAAGGACTAGGAGCCAGGGTGCCAGAACTGCCTCTCTCTACACTGTCACATTATGACATCAAACTTCAAGTGGTCACAGAACTCTAAATTTGAACCTGGTCTTCAAGAAGTTGTATTTGTCCAGGCAGGACTTTAAATTTGTTTTATTTAAGTTTGTTAGTTTGATTTATAACTTTTAAATGCTTAGACATATAGTATGTGTGTTTCCATCTATATTCTTGTGCCAGACCCTGCAATTTTTTGGGAACAGACCTAGTCCTAACAATCACATTGTGGATTTTCCAAAAGCACACAGAATCAATATGCCATAGTGAAAAGAATACTAAACCGGGAGCCAAATATATGAGTTCTGGTGTAAGCTACACTTAAACACTCTGAGCCCTGGTTTTTCACTGAACCAAGAGGCATAAATATTGTGTCTGCCCTGCCTGTGACATAAGAACATAGGCAAGATATTCCCTGTGAATAAATTCTCTTTGTTCTTACAATTCCATGTTGCTTCTTACAAATTTTAATTAAGAAATGGTCAGAAATGTAAGTGAGTTGCTTAATACTATAATTAAAGCTATACCTGGAAATGGAAGCATCATCCAATTTCATTAGTGATTTGAAGACTATGCCCTTTTGTTCCAACTTGGTGCGAAGAAATTGTAGTACCAGAAATGTGGCAATCAGCTCCAGGAGACGCTCTCTTCCTTTTATTCCTAAAAGTGGAAAACCCTTTTATATTTGTTGGAAACTCTGCATCTCAAACTGTGCCCATTTATACAAATTCTATTAAAGAATTTCCATACTATTAAACCATAATACATTAGCAGATCATAAAACTCCATAATTCTTTTCAAGATCCTTACCTACCTTGTTATTTAAATAAAATATGAGGACAAATGGAACAAGTGCCATAGCACCCTGATGACTGTTAGGAAGGAATACATCCATCGCTTCATTTCTTTGCCCTCTTTAATAAACAGAGATGCATGAAGTTCGTGAAAGAAATTCAGTTTCTAGTCTCCTGCTACAAATAGCTTTGAGGAGTAAACCTAAATGTACAACAGATAAACAACTCATACAGCTGGGTAGGTCAGCATAGCAAATTATTTCTAGTGATTTGTGCCATCGGAATAAATTCTTAGGCCCAAGATGGAGCTGCTACTACCCAGGGTGCCATGTCAGCAAACCAAAATCTAGATAACTTTTATGTCCCTATAAATACTTTACCTGATCAGAAACACAATGTATCTAGTCAGCCAATCCTCCAAAACCAAGCCAACTCTGGGTGCTATACTCACTTCCCTGTTCCTTGACCTTTCTAAATACGGTTAGATACACAACCCCAAGTAATGAACAGAAACCAAGTACTTCTTCCTTGATTCCTGCTTGCCTCTTTATATAAGAGCTTGCAGCCCTGTCCCCTTAACTTTGCAGTTCTCTGGACTCTTTAGGATCAATTAAATTGTCTTATTATTTTTAACAGTACCTACAGGTAACTGGTGTTATACACCCAAACCAAGATATTTTACTATATTATAAAATACCGAAATTGAAAATGAGTGTTTACATATATATTGAGCCAGAAATTAACACATTTTAATTTTCTTAAATGCAAGTATGTATTTGAAATCGCATCATATAAAAATTAGATTTAAAGTATTGTTATTTTTCCAATCTAACACTTCATGAAACAAAACTTTCAACATCCATTTTTTTTTTTAAAGATTTTATTTATTTGGCGCAGAGAGAGAGAGCAAGGGTGAGCACAAGCAGGGAGAGCACCAGGCAGAGAGAGAGAGAGAAAAGCAAGCTTCCCACTGAGCAGAGCCCAGTGCTATCTGGGGCTCTATCCCAGGAACCTGATCTGAGCCGAAAGCAGCGACTTAACTGACTGAGCCACCCAGGTGCCCCTTTTAACATCTATCTTAAGTGGGTTAAGCCACCCAGAACATGCCACTTTCATTTTGAAAAGAAGGCAATCAGGACCCAGAGGACTCAGGAAAAGCATTTTACCTTCCCCTTAACTGTTTAAAAGAAATTAGAAAGGTGGCTTCTATCAGGAAGAGAGCTATTACCAGAGATAACTTTTTTTTTTAAAGATTATTTATTTATTTATTTGACAGAGAGACATCACAAGTAGGCAGAGAGGCAGGCAGAGAGAGAGAGGAGGAAGCAGGCTCCCTGCTGAGCAGAGAGCCTAATGCGGGACTCGATCCCAGGACTCTGAGATCATGACCTGAGCCGAAGGCAGCGGATTAACCCACTGAGCCACCCAGGCGCCCCTACCAGAGATAACTTTTTCACCTGAGAAATATATATGCATTGGAAGACAACATCCATTTACCAAGCATTTCCTCCACTCACCTTCCTGTGAATCGCCCCTGCGCCTCCTCCACTTGAAGCCACAGACCTCTCTCCCTTTCCTTAGCTCAGTTGCCCAGCTGCCTTTTGAGTCCCATCCTTGGGGGGGCTCCCTACTGTACAGATATATATGTGTGTACATAATTAAAATGGTTTATTTTTCTATTGTTAATCTGTCTTTAATTATAGGGTGTCTCAGCCAAGAAACTAGAAGGGGGGGAGAAAAATTATTTTCCTCCCTTGCAATTTTCATCATCATTGAGCTACAGTGAGTTGTCTGGTAGTTTCCGAGGTAAATTATTTTTATTTCCATCTTAGATGTTTGATACGTAGCACAGTTAGTATCACTACAACATAACCATTTAATGGTTTTTTAAAATTATGAAATATTATTAAGCACACAGAAAAGAGAAATATATGATAGCTGGTCACCTTTTAATATTTCCCCTCATCTGCTTCAAATCTTTATTGATTGATTGATGGATGGATGGATGGAAATTCCTCTCTTCTTTAGAAGAAACAATATGGGGCACCTGGGTGGCTCAGTGGGTTAAAATCTCTGCCTTTGGCTCAGGTCATGATCCCAGGGTCCTGGGATCGAGCCCCACATCGGGCTCTCTGCTCAGCAGGGACCCTGCTTCCCCCTCTCTCTCTGCCTGCTTCTCTGCCTACTTGTGATATCTGTCAAATAAATAAATAAAATCTTTGAAAAAAAAATAGAAGAAACAATAGATTGTAAAGTTGAAGCCATCTTGTATATGTCCTCTGATTCCCACCCCATCTCCCCAGCTTTTCAAAGGTAAACACCATCTGGATTTTGCAATTTACATTCCCATGATGTACTTTGCTTTTGTTGTTTTTGTTTTGCAAGACATGTCCTACTCTTTTCCAAAGTTAGTCTCTACATGTCATGTGTTCTCCCTTGCTTAATCAATTAAATGTATTTTTCCTCTTTTGTATATACCTTACATATACATATTTTGTCCCTTTATCTACCTTTTAAAAAAAAGTTTTAAATTCCAATTAGTTAATATACAATGTTGTATTAGTTTCAGGTGTACAATATTGTGATTCAACACTTCCATGTAACACCTGGTTCTCCTCACAAGTACACTCCTTAATCCCCATCATCTATTTCCCCTATCCCCCCACACACTTCCCCTCTGGTAACCAAGTTTGTTCTCCATAATTAAGAGTCTGTTTCTAGGTTTATCTATTTTTTTCCCTTTGCCTGTTTGTTTTGTTTCTTAAATTCCACAAATGAGTGAAATCATATGGTATTTGTCTTTCTCTGACTTATTTCACTTAGCATTAATTGTTCCAGCTCCATGGCAAGATTTCATTCTTTTTTAATGGCTGAATAATATTCCATTGTGTTTATATATATCACATTTTCTTTATCTATTCGTGTATGTTGCTTTTGAAAGTGATCTTCCGTAGGCTCGTTAAACAACATTTAGTGCTTATAATTTTCAATTCAACTCATATTTCAAGAAATACTTAATAAACTTGTGTTAAATTTCCTTTATTTACTTTTTAAGGATTTCTCTCAGATAATTTCTCTAAGTATTTGAAATAAATACTAAGGCTATTTCAAGCTGAGTCCTCTCCTCAATTGATGCTTTCTCTTTAAAAACAAAGTAATTTAGAGAACATAAAATATTTGTAAAGGCTCAAATACACCTCTTTTTCTGGGAGACAATGGTTTTGGGAAAGAAAAAACCACCAAAACCTTGCCTTGTAATAATACACAATTTTGTTTTATAAATACAAAAGGACCTGTGCATAATATGTATATATCTGCACATAAAGCATTAATTTTAGATCATTGAGATAGCCATAACTACTTTAAAAATGACATCATTTAGGGGTACCTGAGTGGCTCAGTCAGTTAACCATCCAACTCTTTTTTTTTTTTTTTTAATTTACTTGACAGAGATCACAGGTAGACAGAGAGGCAGGCAAAGAGAGAGGAAGGAAAGCAGGCTCCCTGCTGAGCGGGGCTCGATCCCAGAACCCTGGGATCACGACCCAAGCCAAAAGCAGAGGCTTTAACCCACTGAGCCACCCAGGCGCCCCTCTTTTTTTTTTTTTAAGATTTTATTTATTTATTTGACAGAGAGAGATCACAAGCAGATGGAGAGGCAGGCAGGGGTGGAGAGATGCAGGCTCCCCGCTGAGCAGAGAGCCCTATGCGGGACTCAATCCCAGGACCCTGAGATCATGCCCTGAGCGGAGGGCAGCAGCTTAACCCATTGTGCCACGCAGGTGCCCCAACCATCCAACTCTTGATTTTGGTTCAGGTCATGATCTCAGGGTCATGAGATCAAATCCTGCACTGGGCTCTACACTGGGTGTGGAGCCTGCTTAAGACTCTCCATCTTTCTCTGTCCCTCCTACCACACCCCCACACCACTGTGTGCTTTCTCTCTCAAAGGAAAAAAAAAATGACATAATTTTCTTAATACAGGAAAAGAGAATTAAATACAATTTTAAAATGAAACAACAAAACCAATCCCCTATCTCACAAAGAAAATCAAAAGAGACAAAAGAAAATATGGGGGACTATTTAATTTATTGGTTTCTTCTTCTTCTTCTTCTTTTAGTATTGGATATAAAATCTTAGAGTAACTTTTAAATAATTAGCAACACAAAGTTTTGTTTAAAACATCATAAATAATAGAATTATAAAATGCGTAAATAGTGTATTAGAGTCACTTAAGAAGTGAATTGACTGGGTTGTGGACATGGGAAGGGTATGTGCTATGGGGAGGGTATGTGCTATGGTGAGTGCTTTGAAGTGTGTAAACCTGGCAATTCACAGACCTGTACCCCTTGGGCTAATAATACATTATATGTTAATAAAAATTTTTTTAAAAACTAAAAAAGAAGTAAATTGAGAAGTGGAAGGAAAGATAAAAGGGAAATCAAGAAAACAATAAAAGAGAAAATTGGGTAGAGAGATATAAAAATAAATCAGGGGGAGAAATCAGACATCTTGCAACTACAAGTAGAGGAAAATGGCAGAAAACACACATACAGAAAAGTAACATGGATAATATGGAGATATACAGAGTAGTACAGAAAAAATCCATGGGAAAGGCACATCCATAAAAAAAGCTCACCTGTTGGCACCTCTGATACCGTACTCCCTAGCTTTCCTCTTATTTCTCTGGCCATTCCTCCTTAAGTCTTTGCTGCCTCCTGCTCTGTCTAACCACTAAATAATGGCATGCTCAAGGATGGCCCTAAGCCCTCTTCTCTGTTCTGGCTACATTTTTTACTTAGGAGATATCATACATGCCTATGGTCCATGGCATTAAATAATGACAGTTCTCCCAAAGTCTTTCAATTCTGACCTCTTTCTGAGCTCTAGCCTCATAGAACCAACTAGGTATTTCTTTCCAATATCTGCTAGGAACCTCAAACTTTAAAGTCCAAAGCACAATACAATTAGTATGTTTATAGGCTCAGTGTACCATTGTTTTCCCTTCTCACGCTCAATGCTGAAAATTCCCCTTCTCCTTCGACTGCCCACATCTAATTCATCACCAAAGCCTGATGTTTCTTAAGAATGAATCTCAAGGAGTGCCTGGGTGGCTCAGTGGATTAAAGCCTCTGCCTTCAGCTTGGGTCATGATCCCAGGGTCCTGGGATCGAGCCCCACATCGGGCTCTCTGCTCAGCGGGGACCCTGCTTCCCCCTCTCTCTCTGCCTGCCTCTCTGCCGACTTGTGATCTCTCTCTGTCAAATAAACAAATATTTTTTTAAAAAAGAATGAATCTCAAATCTTTCCAAGCATATAGTTAAATTTTTTAAAAAATTAAATTTTGAGTAGATGCAACAGGCAACAATGTATCTGTAAGATCTAAATAATATAACAAACACCCAAGTATGAACAACCCACTATGTATTATTTTTGTTTTAAAAACCTATAGTAAAATACACATAAAATTTATCATTTTAACCATTTTAAAGTATACAGTTTAGTTCTATTAAATACATTTACATTGTTGTGCTACTGTCACCACCATCTATCTCTGGAACACTTTTCATTTTGTTAAACAGAAACTTTGTCCCCATTAAATACCAACTCCTACATTCCCTACTCCTCTCAGACCCAGTTAACAACTATTCTACTTTCTGTCTCGATGAAATTGTCTGTTCTTGGTATCTCATAAAAGTGAAATCAAACAGTATTTGTCTTTTTGTGACTGACTAGTTTCACTTAGCATCATGTTTTTGAGGCTCACCCATGTTGTGGTATGAATCACACTGAATGAATACTTCCTTAAGACTGAATAATACCAATTGTACGTATATATCACATTTTTAAGATATATTTAATTTATTTATTTACTTGAGAGAGATAGAAGTGCACAAGAGAATTCTTCGTATAATATTTGCAACTTTTCTGCAAGTTTAAAATTACTTCAAAATAAAAAGTAAAAAACAAACAAAATCTTTCTCATCCTAAAATCATAAAGATTTTTTTCCAGTATTTTCTTCCAAAAGCATTATTGTTTGTCTTTCGCACTTAAGTCTTCAACTTTTGAAGTATGGTATGAGGTAAAGGTTCAAACTGTACTTTTTTCCTTATTGTCTGATTGTCCTATCATCTTTTCACCATTTAAAAAAAATTAGAACCATCCAAATGGGTATGAAGTAGTACTTCACTATAGTTTTTATTTTCATTTCCTTGATGACTAATGAGCCTGAGAGAAATATTTATTCAAATCCTTTGACCATTTTTAATTGCATTATTTGTCTTTTTATTACTGAATTATAACGGTTCTTTATATATTCTAGATACCAGTCTCTTATCAGATACATGATTTGCAAATATTTTCTCCCATTTTTTGTGCTTTTCATTTTTCAATTGCACACAAAATTTAAAAAGCTTTGTATTGAGGCACAGTTGACATATAACATAATTTAAATTTGATCAAGTTTAGTTTGTCTTTTTTCCCTTTGTGCTTTTGGTGTCAAGAGATCATTGCCTAATCAAAGGTCATGAAGATTTACTTCTGTTTTCTTCTAAGAGCTGCATAGTTTTAACTCTCATATTTGTAAAGAAGAGATCCAATTTCACACTCTTGCATATAGATATCCAATTGTCCCAGCATCAGTTGTTTGTTGAAAAGACAGTTCTTGGGGCACCTGGGTAGCTCAGTGGGTTAAAACCTCTGCCTCCAGCTCAGGTCATGGTCCCAGGGTCCTGGGATTGAGCCCCTGCATTGGGCTCTCTGCTCAGTGGGAAGCCTGCTTCCTCCTCTCTCTTTCTCTCTGCCTGCCTCTCCACCTACTTGAGATCTCTGTCTGTCAAATAAATAAATAAAATCTTAAAAAAAAAAAAAAAGAGACCGTTCTTTCCCCATTCAGTTGTCTTGACATCCTTATCAAACAACAATTGATCATAAATGTAAAGGCTTATTTCTGGACTACCAATTCTAGTTCATTGATTCTATTCCATATATCTTTATGCCATTACCACACTGTCTTGATAATGCAGCTTTTCTGTAAGTTTTGAAATTGAGAAGTGTTAATACTCCTATTCTGTTTTTGTTTTTTTCAAGATTGTTTTGGTCACTCCAGGTCTTTATGTTTCCATATGAATTTTAGGATCAGCTTGTCAATTTCTGCAAGAAAGTAATCTGAGATTTTGATAGGGAGTGGATTGAATCTGTAGATCATCTGGGGCAGTACTATCATCTTGACAATATCTAGGCTTTCAATCCATGAACATGTGATGTTTTTTCCATTTATTGAGATATTTTAAAAAAATTTTTAAAAAGATTTTATTTATTTATTTGACAGAGATCACAAGGAGGCAGAGAGGCTGGCAGAAAGAGTGGGGGAAACAGGCCCCCTGCTGAGCAGAGAGCCTGATGCAGGACTCAATCCCAGGACCCTGAGATCATGACCTGAGCTGAAGGCAGAGGCTTTAAACCCACTGAGCCACCCAGGCACCCCCATTTACTGAGATCTTTTAAAAACTTTTTTTCATTAATGTCTTATGGTTTTCAGTGTATAAGTCTTGCATATCTTTTGCTCAGTTTATTCCTAAGTATTTTATTCTTTTTGATGCTATTGCAATCCCTGTCATATCTGTTATTAAATTATGCTAGCAAAATAAGCTGAAAGGTATTTTCATTTTTTTCCTAAACTCTGCAATATTTTGTGTTAGATTGGGGTTACCTGTTCTTTGAATATTTAGCATAAGATGGGGGTAAAACCATCTCAACCTACTGCTGTTTTCTTTGTCAGAAGGTTTTAAACTAATTTCTTTAATAACTATAGAATGATTCAGGCTGTCTATTTTATCTTTAGCTGGGCGTGGCAAATTAAATTTTTTCTAAAAATTCTTCTAAGTTTTAAGACTTACTGGCATAAGGCTGTTCATAAGTTCTTGTTATGTTTTAAATCTACCATCCTTCTTTATTCCCTTTTATTCTGAGTGTTGTTTTTAATGCCTTCTTTCTATCTCTTTTTTGTTCACTCATGCAAGAACTTTGTGATTTTTATTAATCTTTAAAAAAAACCACTTCTTTTGGATTTTTTTTTCTTTTCTTGTGTGTGTGTGTGTGTGTGTGTGTGCTGTATACATTTTAGGATTGTTTGTTCTATTTCTGTGAAGAATGCCGCTGGAATTTTGATAAGGATTGCACTGAATCTGTAGGTTGCTTTGGCTTTGGCTAGTATGAACATTTTAGCAATATTGCAATCTAAGAGCATGGAGTACCTTTCTTTTTATTTATGTCAGTTTTTTTCCATCAATATCTTATAGCTTTCATATATAAGTCTTTCACCTCCTTGGTTATATTTATTCCTAGGTATTTCATTCTTTCTGATATAATTGTAAATGGGATTATTTTCTTAAAATCTTTTTCTGATAGCTCACTATCAGTGCATAGAAACAAAACTGATTTTGCGTACTGATTTTGTATCCTGCAAATTTCCTGAATTTGTTTATTAATTCTAACCATTTTTCCTGAAAATTTTTTATTAATTTTAACAGTTTTTTTTGAGTCTTTAGGGTTTTCTACATATACTACTATGTCATTTGCAAATAGTAATAGTTGTACTTCTTCCTTTCTGATTTGATGCCTTTTATTTCTTTTTCTTGCCTAGGACTCCTTTATCACTAAGACCTCCAATACTAGGTTGAATAAAAATGTGGACAGTGGGCATCCTTGTCTTGCTTCTTATCCTAGAGGAAAAGTTTTCTGTTCTTCACTATTGAATATTATGTTAGCTGTGCGCTTGTCAGGTATTATTATGCTGAGGTACATTCCCTCCAAATCCACTTTGTTGAGAGGTTTTGTTTTTTTTTTTAACATAAATGATAAAAAGAAATTGTCAAATGCTTTTTCTGTATCCACTGAAATGATCATATGATTTTTTTATCCTTCATTTTGTTAATGGGGTATATTGATTAAATTGCAGATGTTGAACCATCCTTGAATCCCTGGAATAAATCCCACTTGATCATGATACTTTTAATGTATTGTTGAATTTGAGTTTCTAATATTTTGAATTTTTTGCATCTGTAATCATTAGGATATTGACCTGTAATGTTCTTTTCTTGTAGTCTCTCTGTCTGGTTTTTGTATCAGACGAATGGTGGCCTCATAAAAGGAGTTTGAAAGTGTTCCTTCCTCTTCTACATTTTGGAAGAATTTGAGAAGGATTGGTGCTAATTCTTTAAGTGTTTGGTACAATTCACAGTGATCTGAACTTTTGTTTGCTGGGAAGTTTTTGGTTACTGATTCAATCTCCTTACTAGTAATGAGTCTGTTCAATTTTTCTATTTCTTCATGATTCAGTCTTGATAGGTTGTATGTTTCTAGGAATTTATCCATTTGCTCTAACTTGTCTAATATGTTCGCATATAATTTTTCATAGTAGTTTCTTTTTTTTTTTTTTTTTTAAAGATTTTATTTATTTATTTGACAGAGAGAAATCACAAGTAGATGGAGAGGCAGGCAGAGAGAGAGAGAGAGGGAAGCAGGCTCCCCGCTGAGCAGAGAGCCCGATGTGGGACTCGATCCCAGGACCCTGAGATCATGACCTGAGCTGAAGGCAGCGGCCTAACCCACTGAGCCACCCAGGCGCCCTTCATAGTAGTTTCTTATGACCCTTTAGATTTCTGTGGCATCGACAGCAATGTCTCTTTCATTTCTGATTTTATTTGAGTTGTCTCTATTTTATCGTGGTGAATCTAGCTGAAGATTTATCTATTTTGTTTATCTTTTAAAAATAGCTCTTGTCTCATTGGTCATTTCATTGTCCTTTTAGTTTCTAATTCATTTATTTCCACTCTGAACTTTGTTATTTTCTTCCTTCTACTAACTTTGGGTTTAGTTTGTCTATTCCTAGTTCCTTGCAGTGTAAAGTTAGGTTATTTAGTTGAGATCTTTCATTTATTGCTATAAACTTCCTCCTTTGAGTTACTTCTGCCAAAGCCCATGTTTTGGTATATTAATTTTCATTTTCATTCACTCAAGTATTTTTAAATTTCTCTTTTGATTTCTTCTTTGTTCAGTAACAGGTTGTTTAACCTCCACATATTTGTAAATTTTCCAGTTTTCTTATATCCTCTAGGACTATTATAGTTCTACATTTAGGTCTATGTTCCATTTCAAATTAATTTTTAAAAAATATTTTATTTAGTTGACACAGAGAAAGAGAAAGAGAGAGAGGGAGAGAGAGAGAACAAGCAGGGGGAGCAGCAGACAGAGGGAGAAGGAAAAGCAGGTTCCTTGCTGAGCAGGGAGCCTGACTAGGTGCTTGATCCCAGGATCCTGGGATCATGACCTGAGCTGAAGGCAGATGCTTAACTAAATGAGCCACCCAGGTGCCCCTTAAATTAGTTTTTGAGTATGGCATGAAGGAAGGGTTGAGGTTTTTTTTCCTTCCATTTACAAATCCAATTTTTCTAAGATCAATTTTGAAAACTCTTCCTTTCCCATTAATTTCATTGGTTTCTTTGAAGAAAATCAATGGACTAAATATGCAGGCCTCTACTTGGACTTTCTATTGTGTTCCATTAGTCTACTTATCTATTTTTATGTCAGTATCATACTGGCTAGTCTTACATTTGTGCACTTCTACTGTCGTTTTCTACCACAAGATTATCTTGATTATTCTAAGGGTTTTTGTATTTTCATATAAATTGTAAAATCAGTTTGTCTGTTTGTATAAAAATGTCCCCTGGGATTGCAGTGAATCTCCTTCTGGGCTCTTCTGTTCCTTTAACCTATTTGTCTATATTGTTATCAATACCATACTGTCTTGATTACTGTAACTTTATAGTAAGTCTTGAAGTTGTGGATGCCTGTGTGGCTCAGTTTGTTAGGCGACTGCCTTGGGCTCAAGTCATGATCCTAGAGTCCTGGCATCAAGTCCCAGATCGGGCTCTCTGCTTGACAGGAAGTCTGCTTCTCCTGCTGACCTCTCTCCTCTCCTCTCAAACTCTCTCTCTCTCATTCTCAAATAATAAACAAACAAACAAACAAACAAATAAATAAAATCTTTTAAAAAAAAGTCTTGAAGTTGCATAGCATCAGTCTTCCAACTTTCTTCTTCAATATTGTTTTGGCTAGTTGAGGTCATTTGCCTCTCCATATAAATTTGAGAATCAGTTTGTCCATATCTGTAAAATAACTTGCTGGGATTTTGATTGGTATTCCATTGAATCTGTAGGTCAATCTTGACAATGCTGAGTTTTCCTATTTATGCACATGGAACACCAATCCATTTATTTAGCTCGTCTTTGATCAGAGATCAGATTTATTGTTTTCTTCATATGGCTCTTATACATATTTTGTTACATTTATACCTACGTGTTTCATTTTTGAGAGTGCAAATATAAAGGATATTGTGTTTTTAATTTCAAATTCCATTTGTTCTTTGTTGGAATATAGGAAGGAAATTGGCTTTTTTATATTAATCTGTATCCTGTAACCTTGGTATAATTGTTCACTAGTTTCAATAATTTTTTCTTTTACTTCATCTGCAAATCTTATAAAAATCTTTTTTAAAGTTTTTATTTTAATTTCAGTTAAGTTTCAAGGGTTTTTTGTTGATTCTTTTGAATTTTCAACATAGACAAATATATCATCTCTAAACAAATAAAATTTTAATTTCTTCCTTCCGGGTCTATATATCTTTTACTTCCTTTTCTTGCCTTACTGCATTAGCAAGTACTCCCAGTACAATATTAAAAAGGAGTGGAGAGAGGGACAATCTTTTCCTTGTACCTGATCTTCATGTAAAAGCTTCTAGTTTCTCACCTGTAAGTATAATGTTAGCTATAGTTTTTTTTAATGGTCTTTATTAAGTTGAAGAGATTCTCCTGTATTCATTGTTTACTGAGAGTTTTTAGCATGAACGAGTGTTGGATCTTCTCAAATGCTTTTTTCCTAATCTATTGATATGATCACGTGATTTTTCACTTTTAGTTTGTTGACATAATGGATCACATTAATTGATTTCCTAATGTTGAACCAGACTTGTATACCTATGATAAATCCCACTTGGTCATGGTGTATTGGTCTTTTTATACTTTTTTTGGATTCAACTTCCTAATATTTTGTTGAGGATTTTTGTGTCTATGTTATGAGGGAAAATGATTTGTAGTTTCCTTCTCTTGTAATGACTTTGTCTGGTTTTGGTATTAGGGTAATATTGTCCTTATAGAATGAGTTAAGAATTATTCTCTCTGCTTCTCTACTTCTGAAAGACATTATAGAGATTTGGTATAATTCCTTCCTTAAATGTTTGGTAAAATTCACCAGTGAACTCACTGGGCCTGGTGTTTTATGTTTTGGAAGGTTATTAATTATTGATTCAATTTCTTTAATAGATACAGGTCTATTCATATTTTCCATTTCTTCTTTTGTGAGTTTTGGCAGATACAGTCTTTCAAGGAATTAGTCCATTTTATCTAGATTATCAAATTTGTGGGCATGTATTCACAACACTGAATCTATAGATCAATTGGGGAGAACCAACATCTTCACATTTTTAGTTTTCTAAACCCATTCATTACCTTAAAAATTTTCTCCATTTACTTTGATCTTTTAAGAATTCTCTCATTTGGGGTGCCTGGGTGGCTCAGTTGGTTAAGCATTTGTCTTGGGCTTAGGTCATGATCCTAGGACTCCAAGATAACCACCTGAGCTGAAGGCAGATGCTTAACTGACTGAGCCGCCCAGATATCCCTCTCCTTTATTTTTAAAGGCTCTTTTCTGCTGAATATAGAGTTCTTAGTTTGTAGGGCTTTTTCTTTCATCACTTTAAATATATTATTCTATTGGACATTCTTTCCTGCTTTGTCGAAGATTAGTAGACTGTAGAGTTGAGGGTCTATTTCTGGGCTCTCTATTCTGTTCCATTGATCTATGTGTCTGTTTTTGTGCCAGTACCATGCTGTCTTGATGATAACAGCTTTGTAATAGAGCTTGAAGTCCGGAATTGTGATGCCACCAACGTTGGCTTTCTTTTTCAATATCCCTTTGGCTATTTGAGGTCTTTTCTGGTTCCATATAAATTTTAGCATTATTTGTTCCATTTCTTTGAAAAAGATGGATGGTACTTTGATAGGAATTGCATTAAATGTGTAGATTGCTTTAGGTAGCATAGACATTTTCACAATATTTATTCTTCCAATCCAGGAGCATGGAACATTTTTCCATTTCTTTGTCTCTTCCTCAATCTCTTTCATGAGTACTTTATAGTTTTCTGAGTATAGATTCTGTGCCTCTTTGGTTAGGTTTATTCCTAGGTATCCTCTTCAATAAATGGTGCTGGGAAAATTGGACAGCCACATGCAGAAAAATGAAATTGGACCATTTCCTTATACCACATACAAAAATAGACTCAAAATGGATGAAGGACCTCAATGTGCAAAAGGAATCCATCAAAATCCTTGAGGAGAACACAGGCAGCAACCTCTTCGACCTCAGCCGCTGCAACGTCTTCCTAGGAACATCTCCAAAGGCAAGGGAAGCAAGGGCCAAAATGAACTATTGGGATTTCATCAAGATCAAAAGCTTTTGCACAGCAAAGGAAATAGTTAACAAAATCAAAAGACAACTGACAGAATGGGAGAAGATATTTGCAAACGACATATCAGATAAAGGACTAGTGTCCAAAATCTATAAAGAACTTAGCAAACTCAACACCCAAAGAACAAATAATCCAATCAAGAAATGGGCAGAAGACATGAACAGACATTTCTGCAAAGAAGACATCCAGATGGCCAACAGACACATGAAAAAGTGCTCCATATCACTCGGCATCAGGGAAATACAAATCAAAACCACAATGAGATATCACCTCACACCAGTCAGAATGGCTAAAATCAACAAGTCAGGAAATGACAGATGCTGGCGAGGATGCGGAGAAAGGGGAACCCTCCTACACTGTTGGTGGGAATGCAAGCTGGTGCAGCCACTCTGGAAAACAGCATGGAGGTTCCTCAAAATGTTGAAAATAGAACTGCCCTATGACCCAGCAATTGCACTATTGGGTATTTACCCTAAAGATACAAACGTAGTGATCCAAAGGGGCACGTGCACCCGAATGTTTATAAGCAGCAATGTCCACAATAGCCAAACTTGGAAAGAACCTAGATGTCCATCAACAGATGAATGGATCAAGAAGATGTGGTATATATACACAATGGAATACTGTGCAGCCATCAAAAGAAATGAAATCTTGCCATTTGCGACAACATGGATGGAACTAGAGCGTATCATGCTTAGTGAAATAAGTCAAGCAGAGAAAGACAACTAATATATGATTTCCCTGATATGAGGAAGTGGTGATGCAACATGGGGGCTTAAGTGGGTAGGAGAAGAATCAATGAAACAAGATGGGATTGGGAGGGAGACAAACCATAAGTGACTCTTAATCTCACAAAACAAACTGCGGGTTGCTTGGGGGAGGGGGTTTGGGAGAAGGTGGTGGGATTATGGACATTGGGGAGGGTATGTGCTTTGGTGACTGCTGTGAAGTGTGTAAACCTGGTGATTCACAGACCTGTACCCCTGGGGATAAAAATATATGTTTATAAAAAATAAAAAATTAAAAAAAATAAAAATAAATAAACAAACAAATAAATATATTATTCTATTATTTTTTAGCTTCCATTCTTTCTTCCTTTTTAAAAAATATTTTATTATTTATTTGAGAGAGAGAGAGGGCACAAGCAGGTGGAGCAGCAGTCAGAGGGAGAGGAAGAAGCAGGCTCCTCGTTGAGCAGAGAACTGGACATGGGACTCTATCCCAGGAAACTGAGATCATGACCTGAGCTGAAGGTAGCTGCTTAACCAACTGAGCCACATGGGTACCCCTACCTTCCATTATTTCTGATGTGGGATAATTTAAAATTCTTATAGATGTTCTCCTGACTCTAATGTGTCCTTGTTTTCTGTTTGCTTTAAGATTTATCTGTGATTTTCAGCAGTTTGATTCTGGTTTACTTGAATGTGTTCTAATTGTATTTATCCTGCCTGAACTTCTGCTGAGTGTCTCAGATCTAGACGTTGATGTCTTTCAACAATTTTAGAGAAAACTCAGTTATTATTGATTCAAACATTTTTCTATCTACTCGCATTCCTCTTGGGATCCCAATTATACAAATGTAAACCTTTTGGTATCACTCCACATGTCCTGGATTCTCTTCTTTTTTCATTCTATTTTTTTTTTTTCTGTGCTTCAGTTTGGATATTTTTTATTACCACTTTATATTATTTTAATTTAAGTTACATGATTTCTTTTTGTTTTGTTTTGTACATTCTGCTACTAAGCCCATCCAATGACCCTTCCATTGAAGATATTGTAATTTCCAGTTCTAGGGTTTTCACTTGATTCTTACAGTTTCCATCTATTTGCTGAGCTCCTCCCATTTGTTCACCCCTTCTGTTCTTCCTTTCTGATAAATCCTTTACTGTATTTTTAAAGATTTTATTTTTATTTATTTGACAGAGATCACAAATAGGCAGAGAGGCAGGCAGAGAGAGAGAGAGAGAGAAGAAGGGAAGCAGACTCCCTGCTGAGCAGAGAACTTGATGTGGGGCTCGATCCCAGAACCCTGGGATTTAACCCACTGAGCCACCCAGGCACCCCTTTACTGTATTTTTAATAGCAGTTTTAAATCCTGTCTGCTAATTTCAACACAAGGGGCATCTGTAGGTCAGCATCTTTAGGCCATTTCCCCTAGATTTTAAGTCATATTTTCTTGCTTCTTTGTATATTATTAAATTTTCATTCTAGATTGAAAATTGTGGAGACTCTGGATTATACGCTCTTATTCTAAAAAGTGTTGAGTTTTGTTTTGGTATATCCTTTGAAAGCTTTGTTTTAGGTTTTGTTAGGGTGAACCTATTTTGTATTTCTCCCTCATCCTGTGGAAGTCTTTGATCATGATTTATGGTCCTTTTGATACTGTCTGGGTTTTAGTGGAAAACTTGAGATTTTTATAAATTCTAATTTGTTATAATTCAAATGCCAAACTCTGTCTCCCCAACACTTGGCAGCAGCTGAAATCTCTGCTCTACACGTTTCCTTTCTAGTTGTTGCTTTTTTCTAGATTTCTTAAAGTAAATATATGTGTGTATATATGGGTTAGGGAGAACCAAGATATGAGGGAATTTGTATGCAGATTTCAGAGGTCCCTGCTCCGTGGCTCACTCCTTTCTAGGATTTTCACCCTTAATTTCCAGCCACTCTGGCAGCCTTGAACTCTGACCCCAATATCATTATCCTGTTAAGACTTTCTGTTTCAGTTCAATCTCTCCTGTGCCTCATGAACTGAGAAGTACTTTTGGGTAAAACAACAGCTGGATAAATGTGGAGCTCACCTCATTTTTTTCCTCTTTTCAGGGATTTTGTACCCTTTGGTTTCTGTCTGCTTTTTATTGTATTCTAGGCCTTAAAAGAGTGGTTTTAAAATATTTTGTCTGGGGTTAAAAAGTGTTTTTGGTAGGAGAGTTAGTCTGATATTATCCCCTTTATCATTCCAGGAACTAGAATTCTCCTTATGCAGATATTCATAATTTCTTCTTAGTGTGGTGCAGGTCAAACAGACAAAGATCTGCTAACCATGGAATAAGCCTGAGTATGAAAACCCTGACATTTCCTCAGAATTGTCAATTTCCTCAGAAATGTCAGGGTAGTTGCTGTTCAATGAATACTGACTAGTTGTTTAATATGTTTATTTTATTTTTAAAAAATCTCTTAACTTAGAGCTAGCATTTGACCTTTAAACCAATTGCTGATCTGTTCCCTTCAGTATCATGACAAGAAACAGGTCCACAGAGGTCGAACTTGCTCTGGCAGAGACTGACTAAATGCTTATAAAAGCTGTTTTCTTTTCCTTAACACAAAGCTAAAGTAAATTTCCCAGCCTTCTTGTATCTAGGTGGAGTTCTGTGACTCGATCCTGCCACATTTTCTCTTTCTCCTATCTACCAGGTAGGTGATGCCAGAGCAATTTTCTTCTTTTCTTTTTACCAGAGTAATTTTAAAGACACTTTTGATAATGGTAGAGCCATAATATGGAAGGAGCCTGGGTTTGTAAATGACAACCTGGAGTGGAATTTCCTGCTGACCACTATTTGACTGTGATATGGGCAAGAAAATAATCTTTACTTTAAGCTACTGAAATTTTGTATTTTTTAAAACAGAAGTTACTGCTACGTATGCTAACTAATTACACAAAGCCTAATCAGTGGTGAAGATATGCATAGAAACTAGTCCTCTGTTTTCTTTGATGGTTAACAAACATAATTCCACTCATATGTAACTTACATAATTATCATAGTAGTACACTAGTTTATAACAAAATTTAAATAATTAAGAGCGTGCCATTTAATTAATAGAAAAATGGTGACTTACCCAGAGAGCGAATGCCTTTTTGTTCAAGAAAGCTGTTTAAAATAATTGTATTAAGGTTTAATATAAATCCCAGTTCTGGTGTAAGTTTCCAGAAGCCATCCTATGAAATAAAAAACAAATTTAAGCCACAGTACTAAAATTGATTCACATACATAAGAATGTAATATAATAAATAATATGTTTCCAATTATTTCAATTCAGTTTAAGACATTTCTAAAATTTTTATTATCAAAAATTTTTAATTACTATTTTTATTATTCTTTTTTTAAAAATATTTTATTTATTTATTTGACTGATAGAGATCACAAGTAGGCAGAGAGGCAGGGAGAGGGAGGAGGAAGCAGGCTCCCTGCTGAGCAGAGAGCCCGATGTGGGGCTTGATCCTGGGTCCCTGGGATCATGACCCGAACAAAAGCAGAGGCTTTAACCCACTGAGCTACCGAGGTGCCCCTATTTTTATTATTCTTAAAATTGAAATTCTTCGTATACTAGTGACACAGTATTGTTGGGAATCTCAAAAATACTATGGATGTTATGTACCAGATGGCACTTATAAAAATCTGGAGGGGCGCCTGGGTGGCTCAGTGGATTAAAGCCTCTGCCTTCAACTGGGGTCCTCAGAATGAGCCCTGCATCCAGTTCTCTGCTCAGCAGGGAGCCTGCATCCCTTCCTCTTTCTCTGCCCGCTTCTCTGCCTACCTGTAATCTCTGTCAAATAAATAAATAAAATCTTTAAAAAAAAAATCTGGAAAGCGGGGCACCTGGGTGGCTCATGGGTTAAGCCTCTGCCTTCGACTCAGATCATGATCCCAGAGTCCTGGGATGGAGTCCCACATGTAGCTCTCTGCTTGGCACGGAGCCTACCTACCATTTCTCTCTACCTGTCTCTCTTCCTACTTGTGATCTCTCTCTCTCTCTCTGTCAAATAAATAAATAAAAATCTTTAAAAAAAAAAGTATGGAAAGCTGCTCATGTGTAAGGATTTTAAAAAATGGTGTTACACATTTTTTTCTTCTAGTAATGCTTTGAACTGATGTTTCTCAAACTTTTCTTTTTCATGGTAAGGAAACTTTAATTAAAATGCCAAGTGCAAAAGGACAGGATTTGGCTGACATATGTAAATGCAAATAAAAGACTGTAGGGAAAGTGAGACTTCATTGAAGGTGACATGATTGGAGAAAGAAGATGTGCTGAGCTAGCACCTCAGCAGAACAGGTAGTTTGGGGCAGTGCAATAAGCTACAGGCATTTCAGAAAAATTACACTGAAAATGTAATTGTGATGTTTCTCAAACTTTTAAGTAGCATGATTCCTTTTGATCAACATTAAAAATGTGCCTTTATGATGTCTGAAGTGTGAAAATGACATTTTTTTTAACTAAATATAAAATTGTTATGGTGAATATGCACTTTAAAACTATCTTACTTATTCTCACTGTCCTCTGCCCACCTCAGCTAACTTTTAGGGCTGATGTTTCTTACATATTATGAGGTAGTTGTAAACCTGAACATGGGGATCTTGAACTTGAAGTAGATCAACTCCAGGTCTCAGGGGCACTAATACAGGGAGCAGAAAGAAGGGTGAGGTCATAGGCAGATGCACAGACTCGCAATAATTTGAAAAAAATAACAGCATGTTAGCATATGCTAACACTTAACACATGCTAACTAGTGATGAACTAGTTCTAGGTGCCAGGTTATTTTACTTTATTTTATTTTTATCTGTTTAGCCACTCGTGTGGAGGCTATTACTATACCTTTTGCAGATAAGAACTACTTTTCAGATGAGAATACTGAGGCACAGAGAAGTTAAGCAACTTGTTCAAAGTCACACAGCTAATAAGCAGCAGAAGCACAATTTAAGCCCCGACAGTCTGGCTCCAGGACTCATAAATGGCAGTATCTGCTATACTGTTTCCAACACTGTTTTCATGTACGTTCTTTCAGGTTTAAAAAAAAAAAAAAAAAGCTGACAGCTGTTATTATCTCGTTTAAACCTTAAAGCCACTCTAAGAGGCAGACACCATTATTACCCCCAGTATATGGGTGAAGAAACGAAAACTCAGAAAGGTTTTGACTTGCCTTAAATCACAAAGAAGTAAGACTAAGGCTCAAATTTAGTCTCACACTAAATCAAGTTGCTTTTCTGCTTCACTAAACTACTAAAATAAATTATGTGTTTACATTAAAACACATAATTATACATGTGTGACTGGGTCTTAGTACCAGTGCAGGAACTATATTTATTGAGTGTTTACTAGCTTCACAAACGGAATAAGTTCTAACACAGTCTAACATGTTGAGTAATATTCCCAACACCATATGTTAAAACAATCAGAGTATACTTACAACACTTGTTCTTTACTTCACAAGGGAAGTTTACATGATTGTAATTCATCTATCTGTTCTAGAACCTAGCAAATTGAGGTGTTACCCCATGACCCACTCAGGGATGCTAATTTTCAGCTGAGGAATATTAACATTCACTTGCATGACATTTTGGCCTAACAATTAAAAATAGATAAATACCATCATCAAGCACACTATATTGTTCAATGACTTTTTTAAAGCAAGATTTTCTCAATGAAGGAAGCAGTGTGTTGATTTACATTCTTCCACCAGTCACTTTCCTCACTAATGCACTGGTAAGTATTTAAACGAGCAGCTACTTTGAGTAGCTCTGTTCTGAACTATGAAGCTAATTAACCATAGACCTAAGGGAAAATAAGACTAATACCTCAGTTTGTAGACTGAAGAGCTCAGTCCAAGGCACAATATTCATCCAGCTCTGTTCATCTTTTTGTGCTTGGAAGCTTGCAATAAAATCACTTCTTGTTATATCAGATATTATCACTTCTTGTTTCTTTTTCTTTTCTTTTTTTTTTTCAGATATTGTCACTTCTTGAAGAAAATAATTTGCCAGAAATTCTGGTGTTCCATTATTTTCTGTTTCAGAAAAACTTCCATTACTTGAAGGAGATAATGAAGTTCCAGCAGAAAGAGCTGTACAGAAAGAAGCCTCCAGTTCAGTGTTAGCAAACAGATCTGCTGGTGGCTTGTAACTGGTGCTGAAAGGAACTGCAGAATTTTGAAAATAAAGAGGAGAACAAGAAAGGGAATGAAATGCAAACCCTCTGGATGGACCAGCAGAATTAAGTCTACGAGGAGGCAAATCAATATTCGGCTGCGGAGGAGAGTCCAACTCAGAGAAAATGTTAGCAGAATTGTCGGTCTTATGGCCTTGGTAAGTTTCAGGTAGATTAGCATCACTGGTGTTAAATGAGACACCTTCACGAGCACAAAAACCAAAGGATTTAAGACGTGGGGGAGGCAGTCTGTAAGGGGTATGTGACGCAGGGGTAATGTCACTCAAATGGTCAGCTTGAAGGTCTTGGTCATACTTAGATGGACCAAACTCTTTGAGACTCCTAGCAAATATCTTAGGATGTAAGTGGGGATGATGGAGGAAACAAGCAACTTCAAAGGGCTCATCTCCCAAAAGGGCTGAACCATGGGCAGCAGAAATGCTGCAACTAACCAGTTTTGGGATAGGAGTATCTCTACACAGCGGTTGTTTAAATGAATCCATCTGACTTAAATCCAATGGCTTTTCCACATCTTCACACTCAAAATTGAGTGTTAAAGGTTTTTCTGATAGTTGGGAACTATCTTCAAAATCTTCAGAATCTTCAGAATCTTCCAGGTGATATGATCTAAACTTTCTGTTAGTCAAATGTGGTTGTTGCAGTTCTTCATTCCATTCAAAGAATGCTAAAAGAGGCTGTCCAAGAGGGAAAAATATAATGTAAGGGAAAATAAAAAATAAAATGAACAATCAAACATACTTCCTAGAATTGACTTCGGAGTAGACAAGAAATTGCTTATCCTAGAGCATTGAAAAATTGGAGATATACAAGATAATTTAAATACAATGCCCTTGTTATATAGATACAAATCTGAGATTTGGAGAGAACAGCAGTAATAAACACATCAAAGTTCTTAGTTTCTCTTTGTTCTTAGCATGTTGAAACTTCTAATACCCCTCATTTGATAGAAGAGGAAACGCAGGGCCACAGAAGTGTCTTGTCCAAAATTTTATAATTAGCAGTATCATAGTGTGTAAATTAGCCCTAAAATAAGCTGATAATTTGAAATAAATTATTCTAGTCTTTTATTCTGCTTTACAGCAATATTAAGGAAATGAGACAACTGATAGAAAATTTAAAAAGCTTTATCTTAAAAAATTGCAAGTAAATAAAATCCAGTTTTATATGAATTATAAGTCTTTGAGATATTTTAGAAGTAAGTAGCCTGACAGCACCTGGCTGGTTCAGGGGGTAGAGTCTGTGACTCTTGATCACAGAGTTATAAATCTGAGCTCTATGTTGGGACAGCTTAAAAGTAAAATCTTTAAAAAAAATAATTAGGGGTGCCTGGGTGGCTCAGTGGGCTAAAGCCTCTGCCTTTCGGCACAGGTCATGATCTCAGTGTCCTGGGATCAAGCCCTGTGTCAGGCTCTCTGCTCAGCAGGGAGTCTGCTTCCCTCTCTCTCTGCCTGCCTCTCTGCCTACTAGTGATTTCTGTCAAATAAATAAATAAAATCTTTTAAAAATATAAAAAAAATTAGTCTATAATTTTACCAATGTAAATCAGGTATTTTATTTTATTATTATTTTTAAAAATCAGCTATTTTATTTTTTTAATTTTTTTTAAGATTTTATTTATTTATTTGACAGAGAGAGATCACAAGTAGGCAGAGAGGCAGGCAGAGAGAGAGGAGGAAGCAGGCTCCCCGCTAAGCAGAGAGCCCGATGTGGGACCCGATCCCAGGATCCTGAGATCATGACCTGAGCCGAAGGCAGCGGCTTAACCCACTGAGCCACCCAGGCACCCCAAAAATCAGCTATTTTAAAAAAAGAGTAGTTCTTTCCCAACTCAGTCATTTCCAGTATACATTTAAATAATTACACTGCAGAACATATTACAAAACACATATTTGAAAATAATATTTAAAAACAATGTTTTTCTGGGTTTCTCTTAATTAGATAAACAAATGGAAAAAGAAAGTAATAGTGATAGACTAGACCTGTTAGATATTAAAGTATTTTATAAAATTGCAATAACATATCAGTGGAACAAAATAGATGGTCCAGTAATAGATCCTTAAACACATGGAAATTTAATAGATGACAAAGATGATATTTTAAGTCAATGGGAGGAAAAAGAATTTTCCAATAACTGTGTTGGGGAAAGTGGGTAGCTATCTGGAAAAGAATAAATTTAGTTCCATACTTCCTATCTTATACCAGGATAGATTCCAATTGGATGAAAAATTAAATGTAAACAAGAAACCATAAAACTATTAAAAAAAATAAGAAAAAACCTTTAGGAAGCATAGCCTCTGGATAGGGAAGATATTTCTAAGAATGATAATAAAATAAAACAATATAAAACAAAAACAAGAAACCCAAAGATAAAAAAATTTGCCTGAATTAAGAAATCTGCATGACAAAAAGATGATGAATGACATCAAAATACAAATAGCAAACTGGGATACAAATCTGTGCAGCTCAAAGTAAAAACAGCTTATTTTCCTAATATGCATTTTTCCTGAAATAAATAAGAAAATGACTAGGGTGCCTGGGAGGCTCAGTTGTTGCTTAAGTGACTGCCTTTGGCTAAGGTCATGATCCCAGGGTTCTGGGATGGAGCCACACATCAGGCTCCTTGCTCTGCAGGGAAGCCTGCTTCTCCCTCTCATTCTCCCTCTCCCTCTGCCTGCCGTTTCCCCCTGCTTGTGCGCTCTCTCTCTCTCTATCTGTCAAATAAATAAAATCTGTTAAGAAAAGAAGGGAAAAGAAAAGAAAAAAAAAGACTAACATCACAATAATAAAGGTAAAAAAACATTAATAGATAACACATAGAAAAGAACATACCTAGAGCTCTTAAGAATATGAAAACATGCTATCTTCATTCACAAAGAAATGAAAATTAAAATATCATTAATGCATTTCTCACCTGCCCAATTTGCAAAGATCAAACATTTGAATGATAAGCTGGGTTAAAGACGGACAGAATAAGACTCTCACATGCTACCAATGGGAGTGTGATTTGACATAATCTATAAAGAGGGAAGTTTGGCTAGAGTTAATTAAAATTTTCAGAATAGATTTTCTTAGGTATAATTGATGTGCAATAAACTGCACATTTTAAATGCATAATTTGAGGGGTACCTAGTTGGCTTAGTCAGTACAGCATGTGATTCCTGATCTCAGGGTCGTGAGTTGGATCCCTACACTGAGGGTAGAGTTTAATTAAAAAAATAATAAGGGGCACCTAGGTGGCTCAGTTGGCTGAGAAGCTGCCTTTGGTTCAGGTCATGATCCTGGGGTCTTGCTCAGCAGAGAGCCTGCTTCTCCTTCTTCCTCTGCCTGCTGCTCTGCCTACTTGTCCCTGTCTGTCAAATAAATAACATCTTTAAAAAAATAAAGTATATAATTTGGTGAGTTCTGACATAAGCATACATCATGAAGCCATTATCATAGTGAAGAGAATGAACATAACCATCACTCTCAAGATATTCCTGTGCCCTTTTGTAATCCATCTCATTCCCCCCCTTGCAGTTCCCAGGCAACCACTATTTATCTCAATAACTTTATTTTGGTTTACATGTATTTTGTATCAATGAAATCATACAATTTCTATTCTTCTGTGTTTCACTTCTTCTACTCAGCATAACTGTCCTGATACATGAGGTTGCATGTATCCATCATAGGGCTATATCACAGTTTGCTTATTCATTTCCTGATGGTTGTTTCCAACTTCTGGCTACTACACATAAAAGCCACAATGAGTACTTATGCAGAAATCTTTGAACATACACTTTCATTTCACTTGGCTGAGTCAAATGGTAGGTGTATATTTTTTAAGAAACCCGTCAAAAAGTTTCTAAAATTGTTGTGCCATTTTGCACTTCTACCAGCAGTGCATGAGTAACCATTGTTCCACATCCTCACATGTAGTCCCTTTTACGCCATTCTAGTGGCTATGTGAAAGTATCTCACTGTGCCTCCAATTTGCATATTCTCATGTGACTGATGATTTTGAGCATCTTTTCTGTATAACTTCTTTGGTGAAGTGTCTTTTCAAATCTGCTCATTATTTTATTGGGTTTTCTTATTACTGAATTGTAAGATTGCTTTATATATTTTAGATGACTTTGTCAGATATGTTGAATATTGAATATTTTCTCACAAATGTCGCTGGTGCATTCATTTGCTTAATGGTGTCTTCTAAAGAGCAAAAGTTTTTGGAATTAATGAAGTCCAATTCATCAATTTTTTAAAAAGATTTATTTATTTATTTGACAGAGAGAGAGAACACAAGTAGGCAGAGAGGCAGGCAGAGGGGGAGGAGGAAGTAGACTCCCCAGTAAGCAGAGAGCACGATGCAGGGCTTGATCCCAAGACTCTGGGATCATAACCTGAGGCACCCAGGTGCCCGCAATTTATCAATTTTTTTTTTAAAGATTTTATTTATTTATTTGAGAGAGAGAGAGAGTAAGAATAAGCACCAGCAGGGGGAGTGGGACAGAGAAGCAGATTCCCTCCAATGCAGAGCAGGGAGCCTGATGCGGGACTTGATACCAGGACCCTGAGACCATTACCTGAGCCATGCAAGAGCCCCTCATAATTTTTTTTTTTATAATTTCTTTTAATTTAAAAAACCTCTGTCGAACCCAAATTCATTAACATTTCTCCTATATTTTCTTCCAGATATTCTAGTTTCAGTTGTTATATTCAAGTCTTATATTCTAAATTAGTCTTTGCACATGGTGTGAGCTAAGGACAGAGGTTCATTTTTGTTTATTTGTTTGGCAAATGGCCGTCCAATTGCTCCAGAAAAGAGCATTTGTTGAAAAGATCATCCTTTCCACATTGAATTGCCTTGACACATCTGTAGAAAATCCATTGACCCTGTATATGTGGATATATTTCTAGACTTTCTACTCCATTCCAACTGTTACATGTTTCAGTGGTGTTCTCATGGTGCAGATGTCTATTTTACACAAATATCACACTCTCCTAATTACTGTAGCCTTATAAAAAGTCTTAAAATCAGACAGTGTAAGACCTCCAAACTTTTCTTCTTTTTCAAAGTTGTTTTGGCTAACAAAGATGCTTTATATTACATATACAATTTAGAATCAGTGTGTCAATTTCTAAACAAAAAACTTGCTGGGACTTTGAGTTGGATTGAATCTATAATCTAATCTATAGATTAATCTGAGGAGAATCTGATTAAACAAATTTAATCCAAGAACATTTATTTAGGTCTTCTTCAATTGCAATTTTCTCAGCAATGTTGTGTAATTTTCAGTGTACAGATCCTGCTTATTTTGTCAAATTTGATTCTACATATTTCGTATTTTCTATGGTATTATAATATAAGTGGTATTGTTTTTTAAATACCAATTTTTAATTGTTGCCAGCATACAGAAATTAAGTTGGTTTCTTACATTTTTTTAAAGGATTTATTTATTTATTTATTTATTTATTTGCCAGAGAGCGAGCGAGCGAGAGATCACAAGTAGGAAGAAAGGTAGGCAGAGAGAGAGGGAGAAGGAGGCTCCCGGCTGAGCAAGGAGCCTGATGTGGAGCTCAATCCCAGGACCCTGAGATCATGACCTCAGCCAAAGGCAGAGGCCCAACCCACTGAGCCTTCCAGGTGCCCCTGGTTTCTTACATTGACCTTGCATCCTATAACCTTGTCAAATGCACTTACTTACTAATCCTACTAGTCCTTCCATAGAATCTTTAAGATCTTCTACAGAGACATTTAGGTTGTTTGTGAGTAAAGAATGCTGATTTGTTGATTGTTTCCTTTTGTTATGTAAAAGGAAAGCTTTTTATCTTGATGAAGTCCCAATAATTCATTTTTGCTTTTGTTTTTCTTGTCTCTGGAGACATCTCTAGTAAGAAGTTTCTGTACCTGAGGTCAAAGAGGTTGCTGTCTGTGTTCTCCTCTAGGATTCTGATGGATTCCTTTCTCACATTTAGATCTTTCACCCATTTCAATTTTTTTTTTTTTGTATGTATGGTATAAGATGTGGTCCAGTTTCATTCTTCTACATGTGGCTGTCCAGTTTTCCCAACACCATTTGTTGAAGAGACTTTCTTTCTTCTTCTTCTTCTTCTTCTTTTTTTTAAGTTGGATATTGTTTCCTGCTTTGTCAAAGGTTTGTTGACCATAGATTTGAAGGTACATTTCTAGGCTCTCTATTCTGTTCCATTGATCTATGTGTCTATTTTTGTGCCAGTACCATACTGTCTTGATTACAGCTTTGTAATACAGCTTGAACTCCAGAATTGTGGTTTCTCCAGCTTTGGTTTTCTTTTTCAACATTACTTCAGCTATTTGGGGTCTTTTCTGATTCCATACAAATTTAGGATTGTTTATTCCAGCTCTGTGAAAAATGCTGTGGTAATTTTTTAAAAATTATTATTTGATTTTTTAAAAAAAGTTTTATTAATTTACTTTGTGAGAGAGAGAGAGCGCATGACTGGAGGGGAGAGGGAGAGGAAGACGCACATCCCCCACTGAGCAGGAGCCTGACGCAGCATTTGATCCCAGGACCCTGGGATTATGACCTGAGCTGAAGGTGGACGCTCAACTGACAGAGCCACCCAGGCATCCCTTTTAATTCAATGTAATTAACATATAGTGTATTATCAGTTTCAGAGCTAATTTAGTGATTTATCAGTTTCATATAATACCCAGTGCTCACTACATCAAGGGGCCTCCTTAATGCCCATCATTCAGTTACCTCATCCCTCCATCCACCTCCTGTTGGTTGGTAGTTTGATAGGGATTGCGCTGAATGTGCAGATTGCTTTGGGTAGTATAGACATTTTTTTTTAAAGATTTTATTTATTTATTTGACAGAATCACAATTAGGCAGAGAGGCAGGCAGAGAGAGAGAGGGGGAAGCAGGCTCCCTGCTGAGCAGAGAGCTCGATGCAGGGCTCGATCCCAGGACCTTAGGATCATGACCTGAGCCACAGGCAGAGGCTTTAACTCACTGAGCCACCCAGGCGCCCTGGTGGTATAGACATTTTAACAATATTTGTTCTTCCAATCCATGAACATGGAATGTTTTTTCCATTTCTTTGGGTTTTCCTCATTTTGTCTCATTAATGTTCTATAGTTTTCAGAGTACAGATCTTCTACCTCTCTGGTTAGGTTTTTTCCGAAGATATCTTATGGTTTTGATGCAATTGTAAACGGAACTGATTCCTTGATTTCTCTTTCTGATACTTCATTATTGGTGTAAGGAATGCAACAGACTTCTGTGTGTTGATTTTATATCTTGCAACTTTGCTGAATTCCTGTATCAGCTCTAGCAATTTTTTGGTAGAGTCTTTCTGGTTGCTGCTCTCTCCCTCTTCCTGTCTCCCTCAAATAAATAAATAAATAAATAAATAAATAAAATCTTTTAAAAAAATAAATGTTTTGTAGAATTCCCCTGGGAAGCCATCTTACCCTGAACCCTTGTTTGTTGGGAGATTTTTGATTCCTAATTCCATTTCTTTTCTTGTTTTGGGTCTGTTCAGACTTTCTATTTCTTACTGTTTCAGATTTGGTAGTTTATATGTTTCTGGGAATTTATTCATTTCTTCCAGATTGCCTTATATGTTGGTATATAATTGCTTATAATATTCTCTTATAATTGTTTGTATTTCTATGATGTTGGTTCTGATCTGTCTTTTTCATTTATGGTTTTATTTATTGGGGTCCTTTTTCTTTTCTTTTTGGTAAGTCTGGCTGGGGGTTTGTCAATATTGTTAATTCTTTTAAAGAACCAACTCCTAGTTTTGTTGATTTGGGTTTTTTAAAATTTCTATATCATTTATTTCTGCTCTAATCTTTATTATTTTCCTTTTCCTGTTGGATTTAGGCTGTTTGCTGTTCCTTTCCCAGCTTCTTTAGGTGTAAGTTTAGGTTGTGAATTTGAGATTTTCTTCCTTCTTGAGGAAGACCAGTATTGCTATTGAACATCTTTTCCTGTGCTTACTGACCATTCACATATCTTCTTTGTAGAAATGTCTACTCAAGACCTGTGCTCTATTTTTAAAAATGTTTTTTTTTAAAGATTTTATTTATTTATTTGACAGATAGAGATCACAAGTAGACAGAGGGGCAGGCAGAGAGAGAGGAGGAAACAGGCTCTCCGCAGAGCAGAGAGCCAGACATGGGGCTCGATCCCAGGACCCTGAGATCATGACCTGAGCCAAAGGCAGAGGCTTTAACCCACTGAGGCACCCAGGTGCCCCTTAAAAATGTTTTTAAAAATTTATTTATTCATTTAAGAGAGAGAGAGTGGGGAAGAGGCAGAGGGAAAGAATCTTCAAGTGGACTCCCTGCTGAGCATGGCGCCTGACATAGGATTTGATCTCACAACACATGAGATCGTGACCTGAGTCAAAACCAAGAGTCAGATGCCCAACTGATTGAGCCTACCCCCTTACCCTATTTTTTAATTGGGTTGCTTTGTTGTTGTTGAGTTTTAGGAGTTCTATACATTTTGGATATTAATCCCTTATCATGTATATCTCTGCCAAAAATTTTCTTCCATTCTGTGGGTTATCTTTTTATTCTGTGGATAGTGTTTTTTGATGTACAAAATTTTTCTAAATTTTCATGAAGTCTGATTCCTTTATTTTTTTTTTCTTTTGTTACTTATGCCTTTGGTATCACATCCTGACAGATTACTGTTAAACCTAAAGGGTGAAGATTGGTCTTATGTTTCTTTTAGGAGTTATATTGTTTAAGGCCTTATATATAGGTCATAGATTCATTTTGAGTTAATTTCTGTATATGATATTAGGTAAGGATACAACATCATTCTTTTGCATGTGGATTTCCAGTATTTCCAGCACCATTTATGCTTTCCCCAATGAATAATCTTGGTACGTTTGTCAAAAATCACTTGACCGTATATACTAGGGTTTATTTCTGGACTCACTATTCTATTCTATTGGTTTATAAAAGTCTGCCTTTATATGAGCATCACACTGCTTTGATTACTTATCATTGGAGTAAATTTTGAAATCAGTAAGTGTGAGCCCTCCAGTTTTGTTCTTTTTCAAGATTGTTTTGGCTATTTTGGAGTATCTTGAGATTCCATATGAATTCCACGGTGGATTTTTCTATTTCTTCTTTTCTTTCTTTTTCTTTTTTTTTTTTTTTTTTAAGATTTTATTTATTGTGCGCCTGGGTGGCTCAGTGGGTTAAGCCGCTGCCTTCAGCTCAGGTCGTGATTTCAGGGTCCTGGGATCTAGTCCCCCATCGGGCTCTCTGCTCAGCAGGGAGCCTGCTTCCCTCTCTCTCTCTGCCTGCCTCTCTGTCTACTTGTGATCACTCTCTGTCAAATAAATAAATAAAATCTTTAAAAAAAAAGATTTAAAAAGATTTTATTTATTTATTTGACAGAGAAAGACATAGCAAGAGAGGGAACACAAGCAGGGGGAGTGGGAGAGGGAGAAGCAGGCTCCCTGCTGAGCAGGGAGCCCGATGTGAGGCTCAATTCCAGGACTCTGGGACCACGACCTGAGCTGAAGGCAGACACTTCATGACCGGGCCACCCAGGGTGGCCCGATTTTTCTATTTCTTCAATAACATTGCTGAGCTTTTGATAGAGATTGCATTGAATCTATAGATTGCTTTGGGTAATACTGACACTTTAATAATAATACTGACATGAAGAAGCAGAAAAAGTTCAAGTTCATTGCTTCTTTCTTCTGCCTGCTCAAATCTGCCTTTGAATCCCTCTAGTGAATTTTTATTTCAGGTATTGTACATTTCAGCTCCAGAATTTCTTTTTGGTTTCTTTTTAAATCTTCTATCTCTTTACTGATATTTCCATTTCATCCATTCATCATTTTCTTGACTTTCTCCTCATATTCCTCTAGTTCTCTGAGCACCTTTTAGATCACTGTGTTAAAGTCTTTGTCTAATATATCTGCCACTTTGTCTTTTTCAGGGACAGTTTGCGGTTGTTTCAATTTTGGAGGAGGTCATACTTTCCTGTTTTTTGTGGGGTTTTTTTTTGTATGCTTTGTGATTTTTCTCCCATGAACACTGAGTATCTGAATCTAATAAATGTGGTAAATTTGGATATGAGATTCTCTTTCTTCCCCAGCGTTTGTTGTATTTTTGTTATTCTTTTTCCTTTCTTAATTGTTGCAGGCTATCTCTATGGTGAGGATCAGCCTGAAGTATAAACTTAATGTCCTCTTACGTCTCTTCTGAGCCTTTCTTTGGGTATGGGCAATAATTTTTTAATTATACCCATATAGGAGTTGTTTTGGAATGTCCTAGTCTTCAATGGTTGACTCCCAAAAGGGGAAGAGTAAAAAATGAGCAGGGAGAGTAAAGGTTCAGCTCTTTATATCTCCTGGAATTTGCTTTAGCCCAAAGAGGAGGGACTTGCAACAATAGGGGAGGTGCACCAAAGGCTGCCTACCTCTTTATCTGCCAGTTGGGACACAGTCATTTCCCCAGCCCTGCCACTACCCATCTGTCCTGTGGAGGCTACAACTTCTCTTCTCTCTAGTGTGACCTACGTGACTAGAGAAGTGAACTCAGAAAAAGAGTAAAATCAGGATTTTCAAAAGTTATTATCCATCTCTCCTTTAAAGACAACTGTAAGATAAAACAAAATTCTGAATGAAGGATTTGAGGAAACATTTACGGTTTTGTTTGGTTGTTGCTGTGTTGTTATTTACCATCTCAGATCATGATTTTTGAACAAAGTAAGCAAAGGATATCTAATGTGTTTTTATATATATATATTTTTTAAAGATTTTATTTATTTATTTGACAGACAAAGATCACAAGTAGGCAGAGAGGCAGGCAGAGAGAGAGGAGGAAGCAGGCTCCCTGCTGAGCAGAGAGCCCGATGTGGGGCTCGATCCCAGGACCCCGAGATCATGACCTGAGCCGAAGGCAGCGGCTTAACCACTGAGCCACCCAGGCGCCCCTGTTTTTATATTCTTAATTGACACAGTAACTTCAAAGTGGATCAAAGTAAATAAATGTTGCATATATTATTACATTTTCCCAAAATTCCTCTCAAAATTTTTCCTTAGAATCTAAATTTCTTTATTTTGGCAATTTTATTCTGCTAACCTAGATACCTAAGGGTTTTATTAGCACTGTTTTGTTCCTTTGGTTTTGAATATGCCTTTCAGTTTCTATGTGAATCACATTTTCCAATTCTATTTCTGGTCACAAAGGCCACAATATAACATGTTACAAACTTTAAGAATTATTAGTGGTGAATTTAGATGATCAGATAGGACTTTTCTCACTACTTTCATGATGAACTATTAATTACTTAGAGTAAGTGACTTTAGTTTCTTGTATGACAGTTTATTTGTCTATGAATGAAGTAAAATCACAGTTATTCCCCTTTGGTATTTTACAGCTACATTTATGTATGGTGACTCTCTCAGTCATATGACAGCTTTTTTATAAATGTGCAAATATTTTCCATTTTGAGGGCGACAACAGTTCCTGCAAATTCAAGCAATAAGTGTGCTATTTGAAGCAAAGGGCTCCCCTCACAATCATACAAATATGAAAACACAATATTAATTGATTTGGTAATTAACACTTACCTGTGCCACACTGGTATCTGGTTGCTCCTCCTGCCAGCTCATGTATGGTAAAAAATCAACATCTTCTTTGGCAATAAGTTCCCAAATATTAGGAATATTAGGAGAAGGCAATTCCTTACCATCCTATATTGAATTAAAATTAGGTAAAAACAAAACAGACATTATCAAATTAAATGATTACTATTCATTCTAAAGCCTGGTGAATCCTTAGTTTGAAATATGTATGGGTGTCAGATTAGATTGTTCTGGGCCACAAGGGAGGGAGAAAGAGTCTAAAAAGAAAATTATGCTCAGTTGAGTGGCTTTCCTCTTTCTTGAGCTGGGTGTGGGGGCTGTGGTAAGTGCCTTCTGTGGTCTTTTCCTCTTAAACTTACGAAAAAGAAAAGGCCTCGCAGAGGATGAGGGAAGCTCAAGCCCTTTCTGTTTTTTGAGGGTCTTGCGTTAATACAAGGTGAGAAATGCCCAAATGTAGTAAAATTATAGTGTATCTCATAAATATACATATAACTAAGTAATAACTTATAACATCAAAAACATAACATATGTGACTCATTTAGAGAAATTATAATGAGCCCTTTGTGAATGTGAGGCTCTGGTTTCATGGTCCTCCTTGCCTCTCTTCTCCCTGCTCTTCATAAGCCATGAATGTGGATATTGTCAGTAACAGTCAGAGCAAGAGTAATTTTCTTAATATGTAAATACAAATGAAATAACCATGAATTAACAATACATACCCTCTTCTCAACTGCAACAAAGCTTGTAAACTGCGTTATGAGACAGTTTTCTTTACTGAGTTTAATAATCAGAGATTTTAAGATTTGCTTCTTCATCTAAAATAGAATCAAATGAAGTCATGTCTTATTTTATTTTTCACTGTTTAGCTATGTATGACCAATAAAACAAGTATTAAATAACCAACAAATGTATTTTTCTACAAAATAAACCATTTTATAATTAGTATTTCAAATAAAATTGAGTCAATGGCCCTGTCTAAATGTCTACAGTAGATGACTTAACATTCTCTGAACAATAGGATCAAGTGACTGGTTAAGTCATAGAAAAATAATTCATATTTATATAGTTCTTTATGACTACAAAGAACTCTCACTCTCAAGTGTGGGGGGTTTCTGCATTTTTTAACAGTCTCTTCCTCCCGTTTTAAAGATGGGGAATCCAAGGTGTGGAGATGTAGAGTGACTTTTTCAGGACTATTTGGTGGAAGGGCTGGTCAGTTGCCCACACAGATAAAAAGGCCTTAAGGAGGGCACCTGGGTGCCTCAATTGGTTAAGAGTCTTGGCTTCAGCCCAGGTCATGGATCCAGGGTCCTGGGATTGAGTCCCACATCAGGTTCCCTGCTTGGCATGGTGTCTGCTTCTCCCTCTACCCTTCCCCCTATTCGTGATCTCTCTCTCTCTCTTCCTCAAATAAATAAATAAAATCTAAAAAAAAAAAAAAACCAAACCCAAAAAGGTCTTAAGTAAAACAGAACACAAGGCTGCTAATCTAAGGGCAGCAAGGGAGTACAGTGAAAACACAAGGCCATCTATTACCTGCCATGACTGCATTAACAGCCAGGGGAGGTCCTCTGGTTCCTTCTTTTTGGGAGGGCATTGAGCACCACTTCTCCTAAGCCCATTTAAGTTCACAGCTACCAAGGGACCAGGTCATCAGGTGGGCTGGCTGAGTGGGACCCCCTGTTGGAGGCCTCATCAGGTCAGTAAAGAAGGCACAGGGTGGGCTTTGGCTCCACTGTGTGTCTTTGGGGTGGTCACCTACCTGTCTTGCACCTGGGCTGCTTCATCACTAAGATGAGAATACCAATGCCTATAGTATATAAGATCTTAGGTGATATTTATGACAGGAGCTTACCAAACATTCTCTGAGCCCTCCTCTGGCCTCCTCTTGATGAGGAAATGACCAGAGAATTCTTAGGAAACCAATGACATCCGTTCTTTCATTAATTCATTCAACAAACATTTACTGAGTGCCCTGCACCCCAGGTGCAGAAAATACAGATACAATGATGACTGCCACCATACCACATGTCTCTCCATTCAGCTATCCTCACTTTACAGTTCCATGGATAGATCAATTTAAGAAGGATGGAGAACAATGAAAAGAGCAAACCTCATGGTTCGTTTCATTTTCGTGGAGAATGCCGTCTTCATAATCTCGGATCAGAGCTCGTGCTGTCAGCTTGTGGATCATCTGTGTTTAAGCAGCAAAGGGGAAAAAAAGATTCAGATGGCTTCTCATTAAAGTCTTAACTTAGAGAACCACTTTTAAAATTGAGGTATAGTAGTACACACAATAAAATTCACCCCTTTTAAGTGTACAGTTTGATGAGTTGTAACAAATGTATATAGTTGTGTGACTACCACTGAAATAAAGATACAGAATAGTTCCTTCAATTTCAAAAGTGAAGGGCACTCCTCATGGTCCTTGCTGTCACCTCCAGACCTTGGCACCCACTCATCTGTTTTCTATGCCTACAGTTTTGTCTTTTCTATAAAAGGGCATTTTGCTAATTCAATTTATTTCTAAAATTTTAAACTGTTCTTCTACTGTAGGAAGAAGTCCGCTTAGTGCTGTGATGCCTAACTGTGAATGTGACCTCCACTCTGAAGGGCAGGGGTGGCAAAATGTGCCCTGGGAAGTGCAAGGTGAAGGACTGCCCCCTTCCTTTCCAATAACTAAGAAACACAGCTGATTTTAATAGCAATGTTTGCTTACAATGATAATTCCAACTCTTGTAATTTTGTTATCAGTAAGGCCATAATTCACAGAATAAGTACAACTATAAAAACTTCAATTTTATGGAAAGTGACCTCTTTCCAGGTAAAACCCTTTTAATTATTAATTCCCCCCTTAGATTCATTTTTTTTAAAAAAAATAGGGAGAGTCCCTTAAGTTCTATACATATATCACAGGCAAACAATAAGTTATAATAATTGATTCAGGGCTAAAAAGTAAGTTGTATTTTATTTTTAAAAAAAGACAAAATATCTGCAATGGCTTGGAAGTAGTTTACCTGGCTAGGCAAATAAAAACTCCTATGAATAAAGCTACATATATATAGTATATATAGGTTAGGCATTTTCCAGGTCTGAATCTAATAGATTAAGTACTAATACAAATACTATAAACTTTCTGGTGATAATTCATTTGCTTTTACTCTGAAAGTAGAAAAAACAAACACATTCTCAATATATGTTTACTCTCAGTCCAGTACTGTTACACTTCATATTTCAAAATAACAAAGGTTGATCTGTGGTGCTTAATTTTTATCATGTCATGAACAACTTTGAGAACCTCCTTAAAAAGTGTTCCTGTATAAAATACCAAATTTATTGCAGTTAGTCATATCCACTGATGCCCATATGGATACACCTAGACTCAAGAACCCCAGAAAAAGAGCTGCTGCATCAGAAACTGAAGGAAAGTGTTCTCGTTTGTACAGACAACGGTTCCCCATATCATACTGCGTACTGAAGGGTCAAAATAGAAAAACAAGAACAACAAAGGTATGAAAATATAAATTTATTAAAACTTTCAAAGAGTGAGTTCATAGTTAAAGTTTTTAATCTTACAGTTCCAGTTGTCTTCTGAAGTTCACTAGTTGATACTACTGTAGAAAATTCTTTCTCTTGAATAAATGCACATAGAGTTGCCTGAAATGGGGGAGGAGGGTGGAATCCCTTATTAATTTCTCATTCTGTAGAGTCTTAGTTTCACCATGATTTTCTCTTTCCTTTTAATGGAAAGGCTCCCCAGTATCCCCAGTTAACTACCCATTCAGTTTCCAGTAGGAGAATATTTGCCAGCATGTTATGATACAAGGAGGAGGAAGGAAGAAAAGAAAAAGAAAATTGTTGGCAACATACGTTGCTCTTCCCATAGTAGAATGAGCTGTGTGCTTCCTTACCTGTGTACAATGAGGAATAAATCCATAGACAAGGAGTCGCTCGTTGTGGAACAAGGACTGCACCTGGGCTGGAGCCTGGAGAGGCTCAGGTGCATCTGTACTTAGCTGCTGCCATTTGATGGAGACAGAGTGACAACTTGGAGAATGTAACCTAGCCATTTGGTCTTCTATCTATTTATAAGAGATGAATTATTTCTCTTTCAATGTTACATCCAGAAAATAGTTACTTAATACTTAAAATAACTTTATATTCTCTCTCTCGGGATTTGTGCTACTTTGGTTTTGTTTTTCTCCTTCCTGCTTAGGGTACATTTTCAAAAAGATTTTCAATAGAATTCTTAATAATAGCATTAGCACATAATTTAAATACGTAAGACATTCCCAAATTATTCCATTACTTAACTACTAATATACAACTCTGGCAAGGAGTAGTTGCTAGTTATAAAAATTAATCTTACAAAGGACTTGAATAGACATTTCTCCAAAGAAAATATGGCCACTGAACACATGAAAAGATAGTCAATATTACTAGTCATTAGGAAAATGCAACTCCGAACACCAATGGATTACAATGTCACACCCTAGGATGGTTATTCTAAAACAAAAACCAAAATCAGAAAACAACAAGTGCTATCAATTATGTAGAAAAATTGGAACCCTGGTACATTGCTTATGGGAATGTAAAATGGTGCAGCCACGGTGAGCAACAGTATAACAATTTCTAAAAAACAAAACACAGAATTACCATATGGTCCAGAAATTTAACTTCTGTTATATACCTAAAATAACTGAAATCAGACCTGAACACTTGTTTATATGGCAATACTCAAAGCAGCATAATTCACAACCACTAAAAGGTAGAAACAACCCAAATATCTATCAACAAACAAATGGATAAACAAAATTTGGTATGTGAACACAATGAAATATTATTTAGCCTTTAAAGGGAAAGAAAAATTCTGACATATGCCACAACATGGATAGACCTTGAAAACATACCAAATGAAACAAGACAGGCACAAAAGTACACATATTGTATGATTCTGCTTTCATGAAGTATCTAAAGTAGTCAAATTCATAAAGACAGAAAGTAGAATGGTAGTTACCAGGGACTGGGGGAGGGTGGAAAGGGGAGTGGTTTAATGAGTAGAGTTTCTGTTCAGGATGATGAAAAGTTCTGGAGATGGATGGTGGTGATGGCTGTACAACATTGTGAATGTGCCTTTATATATTACTATTTTTAAAGATTTTATTCATTTACTTGAGACAGAGAGAAAGAGTAGGAGAGAGAGCACAAGTAGGAGCAGAGGGAGAGAGAGAGAAGCAGACTCCCTGCCAAGCAGGGAGCCCAATGCAGGGCTCGATCCCAGGACCCTGGGATCTTGGGATCCCAGCCAAAGGCAGACACCAAACTGACTGAGCCACCCAGGCACCCCTAGTGTACCTTAATGCCACTGAATGCCACTTATGAATGGTTAAAATGGTGAAGTTTATGTATATTTTGCCAAAATAGCATATTAACTCCAGCAAAACATGTATAATACTTAAGTCACTTTTGATAAAAACACCTCCATGACTCTTTATGAAGAAGAAATCAAGCTATTAGGTAGGAGAATGAGCCAATTAAGGAGAATGCGTTCCTGCTAGGTGTCAGACGGATATTAACTAAGTAATTGCTTTCAGTAATTTTGTCATTTTCCTAAGTCCCCTTTCCATGAATGAAAACACAGAAGTTACTGTCACTAGATTTGCAAGACGATAATATTTCCATATGTTTAAGCATAAAACTAGAAATAAGATGTTTGAAAAACGTACCTGTTTTTTCCAACTATGTTTGGATTTTGAGTTAAAATACTCAAATACTCCAGCACCGTACTGGGACAAAGTCCTTAAGATATGGCGATTTGCTGTAGAACTGATCACAGGTTACATGTTTTAATTTTCAAGAAATTTTAGACACATTTTGAATTTCATGTAGTTAACAATGTTGACATAGCTCAAAACTCAGTAGAAGAGATACTGCATGCAGAAGAATTAGTCTTTGTAGTTGAGGTTAAAGAGATGAAACTCAGGAAGGACAGTAGGAACATCTGAAGGTTTGGGTAACTTAAGCTCCCACGTATCAGAGAACTTATTTATTTTTCACAATAGAAAAAAAAAAAAAAAGAGCAGAAATTCTTGACTCCTGGTTTACCAAAGAAGGGAGTAGATGATTCCGAAAAACCTTCAAAAAAGTTAATCAGAGTGCTCGCTTCGGTAGCACATATACAAAAAGTTAATTGGAATACTGACAAAAACATCAACTTCCTTTCAATAAGTGTCATTTACCTAAATTTGATCTCAAAGGCCAAGCATTCGAAGTGTTAATAAAGTCTACATCTTAAAATATGATGTGTATCTAGACAGCAAAAGAGATAAAGAAATCTCTTTCTAGCAAAGATAAGCTTTGCTACTTCAATGGCAGCGTCCTATTAAATTTCTCTCAATAATAATTCTAAAACTATTAACCTTAGGGAGGTTCCTCCTGAAATAGTAAAGGCACAATTACTTTTCAGGAAAAGAGCTTAAAAAAATTATTTCTGAAATATTTCTTAGCCTATTGATTGGATTTGTCTTTGGTCTTCAAAATTGGTGGTGATTATAAACCAACTAGATAATTCCCCTAAGCTATAGTTTATTTGTATTTTATCGAAGTCATCGGCAACTGAGGCTTCTTGGAATCTTTTTTTGCTCCTGCTGCGTGGAGCTCAGAGGACAGTTTGTGACAACATGCAGGATGAAAGGTCTCTACTGGACAACTCCCATATTGCTAGAGTTTGTGAATACAAATGAGCATTATAAAATGAGGCAGAAACATTTAGAAAGGTCCTAAAACCTGACAGAAAATCAGTAAAAATTCCAGCTTCCTCAGGCTGTGTCGTGTCAAAGCACACGTCATTTCCCAAAAAGGTTCATGTCCATTTTCTCCATCACAGCAGCCCCTCCTTATTTCCTTCCTGGCACTTAGGAAAACCCATCTCCCCTTTCAGCTTATTGGATTACTTGCTGCCTATCTCCCTATACACAGCACTGTGGTCCAGCACCAAGGAGTGTCTGTCTCATGACTAGCTCTCAGCAAAGAAGGAATCAACAGGGTCCAGTATCTTCTGCAATGAGCTCTGAGACATAACACTGGCATAGCCTCTGATACCTGGTCAGGGGAGAAAGGGGGGTGTTGCTGTGTCCGGGAAGATAGAACAGGGCACTGGCTCAGGCAGGGAGGGGGACATGTCCCTGCAGCAGGGTAGGGCCAGCCACCCCATGTCCACAAGTTAATCAGGTAAAGCCTATTTAGGAGCAATTCCTGGGGAGTCCACTGTGGGGTGGATAAGTTTCCTGGTTGGTCTGTGGTCCTCAGATTAGAGAAGAAGACGAGGAGCTGTGTCTGAGGAGGGGCAGAAAGAGGGAAAGAGCCCTCTGGGCAGGCAGGTCTGGCTTGGGTACAGCAGAGAGGGCGCTCAGGGGTGTGGAGGGTCCCAGCTCCTGTAGTTCATAGCTGAGGCCTGAGGAGGACTCCATCCTAGGACAGCACAGTGACCCCAGGAAACACCAACAGCCACCACTCCCACCTCCGCCCCTACCCCCATGTTGAGGGGTGGTCCTGCTCCATGCACTGCCTCAGAATAGGGAGGCCTGGTTATCACTTGCCAGACTGGTGACTATGTGGGGGAAAGTCCAGGGAGATGAGAGTGCAGGCATGCTCTTTGCAAACAACAGGCTGGCCCCTTCTGTTTGGTGCTTTCCTTATGTTTACACCATATGCCTTGGTTCAATCCAAAAAAAGCTAACTATAACTGGGGAGGGGGTTCATTCCAACAACCATGGGGGCCTAGCCTCCCAAGAGAAAGATCCTATTTCCATCATAGGGTTAGTAAATGCAGATGTGCCCAGCCGCCAGAAGGGTGTGAAGGAGCAAAGAGTCTGGTTGGGGGCTTGCCCAAAGCAGTGGCCCTCAGCCCTGGTCAGGAACTGCCAGGGGAAGGTGTGCGCCTGGCATTGCCAGGTCTTCAGGCTTCTCAGGATAGGTTGGAAATCTTGATTTTTATACAAACAAAACAAAACTAACATTGACTTGGTGCTTGCCAGGTGTTCTTTTTTGTTTGTTTGTTTAAAGATTTTATTTATTTATTTGACAGACAGAGATCACAAGTAGGCAGATAGGCAGGCAGAGAGAGAAGGGAAGAAGCAGGCTCTCTGCGAGAGCCCTATGTAGGGCTCGATCCCAGAACCCTGAGATCATGACCTGAGCCGAAGGCAGAGGCTTTAACCCACTGAGCCACCCAGGTGCCCCTTGCCAGGTGTTCTTAAGTACTTTTTTTTTCCCCCAAGCAGTGCCAGTGTGTGGGTCTTCCTTACACCACATTTTTCTCACCCCACTGTAGGGCTGGGACTTAACAACTTTTTAAATATGAACTCATTACATTCTCAGAGCAAACCTATTAAACTTATGACATTTTCATTATCATCTTCATTTTACAGATAAGAAGTTAAACAACTTGTCCAGAGCTCTGCAACTCTATGCTAAACTGCTTCCATACACTGTTAGCAACTTCAAAACTTCTAAAAATCACGTGTAGGCCAACAGAGAAAACCTACCCACAGGCTACCTTTCCCCCCCACAGTGCTCACTGTGTGACTAGATCTCCTGCACTTACCCGATACCACAGGAGAACAGCCTCGTGTGCTGGACATTTCTTTTCACAAGCTGCAATGTCAGACTCTCATTCTGGAGGTGCCCATCCGATATAAGGAGAATGCTCCGAAAGCCTTGAGAAGGGTACAGTAGATTTAAATATCGGAGTGTTTTCCAGAAGTCTGTATTTCCCATGGTAGGTGTAGCAGACTGGAGGAAATGAAGTGAAAGGTTATTCATTCCACCATTAACTGTAATCATTTACTAAGGCATGTCTCAAAGATGGTTTGGAGATATCATCACTGAAAAGACATTTTTAAAAATTATACATCTGTGGAACAACTATGCTTATAACCTGTTAATTTATTTCATATCACACAGTAATTACAATATTATTGGTTGACTTCTTTGATTTTTTTTTATGGTATTCCTGGGTTTGCTGGCCTGGACTGAGGTGGCAACTAGTCATTCTCAGCTTGTGTCATTTTAAGAAAAAGAAAAAAAAAAGGAATAGAGGAAAACATTCTAATACCATTATGCTGGTTATATTTAGGTGGTAGAACTGTGGATGATTTTTTTTCTTTCTACCTTTCTTAATTTCTAATTTTTTAAATGAGTCCATCTCATTAATATTATATTAATATTATAGTAACATTCATATTATATATTAATATATAATATTAATTGTATATTAATCACCATATAATATATTATTATTACTGTAATAATAACAAAAGAGCCCCACTGACATACAAAAACTGAAGGACTAGGGGTGTTCTATTATTGGTCTTGGAGGGAATAAGTCCAGATAGTACCATTAAAACTTGATAGGAAAAGACCCAAGAGATGAAGGACAGTTCTTTTACTTACCATAATGAACTCTGATGGCATATTATTGCTTGTGATGGATTTAGGATATGAAAATAATTCCTTGTAACCTGTGTGATAAGATTGGCATTGAGGTGCAGCTCTTAAATACTCACTTTATTGACCACTAACAATCATGTTTGATAGTTTAACATATAAAAAAAAACTTCACCACAGTATTCCTTCAAATAATTAACGTGCGTTGAAACTATGCACTTTTCTGTGTAAAATGTTCTGAGTAAAATCACATGTGTAGACCTCTGTTCTGTAGAAGATGGCTCATGCAAAGAAAGATGTGGGGCATCCCAACAGTGTAGGGCATGGCCGCCAGAGGGACACATTCTCCTTCCAGGCCCTTGGTACCCCAGCCTTACTTGATCTCTGCCCCCAGCAGTAACAGATGCTAGCTCCTTCATAAAAGGGCTCAGTCTTTTGCTGAATGGCACAGAAGAATCAATAGGATGTGACTATCCCCTCACTCCACTCTGGTTCCTTCTCTCATTCCTAAAATACCTTCTTCTGTGGCTGAGATGTCCTCAGGCCCCCACCTGGAGGATGGTGTTACTTTTCCTCTAAAAGGGCTGACCTGATGCTTCCTGAAAGAAAGCTAGATTTTTCTGCTACTGTGTTGACTTTAAGTGTTCTGTCCATATCGTTGGGACCCTCATACATGTTAAACCAAGGGTCTTGCATTTGGTTCAGCTGGTGGTAACCTAGTAATATTCATACAGTGCTTGCTCTCTAACAGGAATTGTTTTAAATCCTTTATGTGCATCAGCTTAGTACTTACAACAACACTATTAAGCAGGAACTATTACTCTTATATTACAGATGAGGAAAGGTTCAAGTAATTTGCCCAAGGTGACATATAGAGCTAGTAAGTGGTAGAGCTGGAATCTGAATCTAGGGACCTAGCTTGAGTGTTCTCTGGTTCTTGAACTCCATGCTATGCTACCTCTTACTCCACAGATGAGGTCAGGCACCAATAGCCAACAGCTCTGCTCATGTCAATATTCAGGAGGAAGCACACTTTCAGGGGGACCAAAGAACACTCACCTGTGCCAAACTTGACAATATTTATCTTTTGCTTCTTACCCATCAAGGACAGTGCATATAAGGCAATTTGCTTGGCTTGCAAGAATGTTGCACCTTCCATGGAATTGGAGCAATCAAGACAAATAATCACTTCATTGTTTTCAGCTAGGTCAGGGACTGTGATACTGAGATCTGGTTGAAAAACAAGCATGCAGGCCTAAAAACAAAAAGAAGAAAGGTGCTGGGTTGATGTTTATCATAACTTAAACTGGTCTGGCTTGTTTATAGTGGTATAGGCATGCCTTTAAGATACTGCCAGTTCAGTTCCAGACCACCAGAGTAAAACAAATATCATTAACCAAAAAAAAAGTGAGTTAAATAATTTTGGATTCCCAAAACACATAAAAGTTATGCTTAGGAGGAGTCAAAGTGGCAGAGAAATAGCAGGCTGAGATGACATCAGGTAGCCGGAGATCAGATAGATAGCTTATCAAACCACTGTAAACACCTACAAATCCAAAAGGAGATAGAAGAGAATAAGAGCAACAATTCTAGAAACAGAAAATCGACCACTTTCTGAAAGGTAGGACTGGCGGAGAAGTGAATCCAAAGCAATGGGAAGATAGACCGCGTGGGGAGGGACCGGCTCTGGACTAGCAGCAGAATAACGGAGCACAAAATCAGGACTTTTAAAAGTCTGCTCCACTGAGGGACATCACTTGGGAGGCTAAACTGGGGTGAAGCCCATGTGGGGTCAGCGTGGCCCCAGGTCCTGCAGGGTCACAGAAGGATCGGGGGTGTCTGAGTGTCGCAGAGCTCACAGCTTTAGAGCGGGGAAGCGGCTACAGCAATAAAGCCGAGGAGTGAGCTCTCAACTCGGCGTTACCTTGAACTGTAATCCGTGGCATAGGCCACTGTTCTGTGGGTGAGGTCCCCACAAGATCTGGGGAGACATCCCCTGGGAGAGCTCAAGGATCTGCAGGGTTTGGAGACTCCAGGTGGAGCTGTGTGCCAGAGACAGAGATGCTTGGTCACAGGCTGGCTGAGCTCGGAGCAGGGTCAGAGGCCAGGGAGACAGGATTGAGTGAGTGCTTTTATCTGAGGGCGCACTGAGCAGTGGGACCCCAAGCTCTTCCCTCCTCTGGGCCAGAGATTGGGAGGCCGCCATTTTCATTCCCGTCCTGTGGAACTCTACGGAAAGCGTTCAGGGAACAAAAGCTCTTGAAAGCGAACCTGAGTGGATTACTTAGCCTGGCCCCTGGTAAGGGCGGTGCAATTCCCTCTCGGGCAAAGACACGTGGGAATCACTACAACAGGCCCCTCCCCCAGAAGATCAACAAGAAATCCAGCCAAGACCAAGTTCACTTACCAAGGAGAACAGTGGAATTCCAAAGGAGAAAGCAAAGAGAAAGCAAAGCATGGAATTCATGGCTTTCTCCCCATGATTCTTTAGTCTTGCAGCTAATTAATTTTTTTAAATTTTATATTTTTTTCTTCTACAAAATCTTTTTTTAACCTTTACCCTTTCCTCTTTTAACATTTTTAAACTAGTTTATCTTAACAAAAACTTTCATTAAAAAATAATAATAATCTTTTTTTGAACCTTCATTATTATATTCATATTTTACCTTTCATTGTCTCTAACTTTATTTTTGTATACACATAGGGTTTTTTCTTCTAAAAAATCTGGGGTATGACTTCTTTTAATAGATCAAAATATACCCTAAATCTAGCTCTGGGCTTGTTCTAGTCACCAGCCTGAGCAAATTCTCTCCCCTTTCTTTTTCTTTATTCTCCCAACCAACTTAGTTTATCAACTCCATCTTTAGAAATTTGAAAAAATATATATATTTTTCATCTTTATAGGCATATTCCATCCCTTCATTGTGTTTACCCTTATATGTTTTTCATTCTTTAAAATTTTGGGAGGTAGTTTCTTCTAAGAGACCAAAATACTCCCAAAATTAAGGGGTGACCCTGTTCTGGTCACCATTCTAATATATGTATAATATTATATATGATATATGTAATATAATATATACATAATATATAATTACTATATATAATATATAATTAATATAGTAATATAATTAATATATATATAATTATGTATATATTATATATAATATATTATATATTTATAATATATTTATTTTTTCTTTTTTATATTTTTTCATTATTTGTTTTCTTTTTCTATTTTTTTTTCTTTTTCTGAATTTCTTTTTCTCCTCTTTCTCCTCCAACGATTTGGGGTCTCTTTTGATCTGGTCAAAGCACATTTTGCTGGGGTGTTTGCCACCTTTTTAGTATTTTATTTGCTTGTTCATATATTCTTATCTGGACAAAATGACAAGGTGGAAAAACTCACCACAAAATAAAGAACAAGAGGCAGTACTGAAGGGTAGGGATCTAATTAATAGGGACATTGGTAATATGTCAGATCTAGAGTTCAGAATGATGATTCTCAAGATTCCAGCTGGGCTCAAAAAAGACATGGAAGATATTAGATTCTCTAATAACCCTCTCCAGAGAGATAAAAGCCCTTTCTGGAGAAATAAAAGAACTAAAATGTAAACAAGTTGAAATTAAAAAAAAATTATTAATGAGGTGCAATAAAAAATGGAGGCTCTTACTTTTAGGATAAATGAGGCAGAGGAAAAAATTAGTGATATAGAAGACCAAAGGACAGAGAATAAAGAAGCTGAGCAAAAGAGAGACAAACAACTACTGGACCATGAGGTGAGATTTCGAGAGATAAGTGACACTATAAGAAGAAACAACATTAGAATAATTGGGATTCCAGAAAAAGAAGAGAGAGGAGAGCAGAAGGTATATTGGAGAGAATTATTGTAGAGAATTTCCCTAATATGGCAAAGGGAACAAGCATCAAAATAGAGGAAGTTCAGAGAATCCCCCTCAAAATCAAAACAAATAAGAATAGGTCCAGACCCCATCACCTAATAGTAAAACTTACAAGTCTTAGCGACAAAGAGAAAATTCTGAAAGCAGCCCAGGAAAAGAAGTCTGTAACTTACAATGGTAAAAATATTAGGTTGGCAGTGGACTTACCCACAGAGACCTGGCAGGCCAGAAAGAACTGGCATGATATATTCAGAGCACTGAATATATTCAAGAGATAAGAGATAAGATGAAATAATATTAGAGATAAGAGATTCAAGAGATAAGAGATAAGATGAAACAATATTAGAATAATTGTGATTCCAGAAGAAGAAAGAAAGAGGGGAGCAGAAGGTATATTGAAGCAAATAATTGTAGAGAATTTCCCTAATATGGCAAAGGGAACAAGCATCAAAAATCAAGGAGGCACAGAGAACCCTCCTCAAAATCAATAAGAATAGGTCCACACCCTGTCATCTAGTAGTAAAACTTATAAGTCTTAGTGAAAGCAGCCCGGGACAAGAAGTCTGTAACATACAATGGTAGAAATATTACACTGGCAGCAGACTTATGCACAGAGACCTGGCAGGTCAGAAAGAACTGACATGATATATTCAGAG
>NC_081571.1:769552-813670 GCF_022355385.1 Mustela nigripes | reverse complement strand
GTGGGGGGCTTGGGGGGTAGGAAAAGAATAAATGAAACAAGATGGGATTGGGAGGGAGACAAACCATAAGAGACTCTTAAGAATGTTTCTGGGGGTCAGGGGGTTGGGAGAGGGTGGTGGGGTTATGGACATTGGTGGGGGGCTGTGTGCTATGGTGAGTGCTGTGAAGTGTGTAAACCTGGCAATTCACAGACCTGTACCCTTGGGGCTAATAATACATTGTATGTTTATAAAAAAAATAAAAAAGAGTTATGTTTACACTATACTGTAGTTTAATATATGTGCAGTAGTATTATATCTTAAAAAACTATTCATACCTTAATTTAAAAATATCTTATTGCTAAAAAAATGCTAACCACCACCTGAACTTTCAGTAAATCATAATTTTTTTTATGGTGGAGGGTCCCACTTTGATGTTGGCTGCTGACTGACCAGGTTAGTGGTTGCTGAAGGCTGGGGTGGCTGTGGCAATTTCTTAAAATAACTATGCTGAAGTCTGCCACATCGATTGGCTCTTCTTTTCATGAACAATTTCTCTATAGCATGTGATGCTGTTTGATAGCACTTCACCCACAGTAGAGCTTCTTTCAAAATTGAAGTCACTCCTCTCAAACCCTGCCACTGCTTTGTTGAGTAAGTTTATGTAGCAGTCTTTAGAATCCTCTGTTGCCATTTCAACACTCTTCACTTTCCCATGAGTAGATTCTATCTCAAGAAACCACTTTCTTTGCTCATCCTTAAGAAGCAACTCCTCGGGGCACCTGGGTGGCTCAGTGGGTTAGGCCGCTGCCTTCGGCTCGGGTCATGATCTCAGGGTCCTGGGATCGAGTCCCGCATCGGGCTCTCTGCTCAGCGGGAAGCCTGCTTCCTCCTCTCTCTCTCTCTCTGCCTGCCTCTCTGCCTACTTGTGATCTCTCTCTGTCAAATAAATAAATAAAATCTAAAAAAAAAAAAAAAAAGAAGCAACTCCTCATCCGTTCAAGTTTTATCATAAGACTGCAGCATTTCAAATATGATAATAATTAAAAAGTTTGAAATCTTGAGAGAATTACCAAAACGTGACACAAAGGCATGAAGTGAGAAAATGCTGTTGGAAAAATGGCACCAAAGGACTTGCTCCACAGGGTCACCACCAAATTTCAATTTGTTAAAACAAAACAAAACAGTATCTGTACAGCATAAGACAGCACAGCACGATAAAACAAGGTATGCCTGTACTACTTTATGTGCCAAGAGACAATAAAATTTCAATCCAAAACCCCACCCACACAATCTTTCTAAATGATGGACATGTAATTGGGCTAGAGTAACAGAGAATAAAGAGTGACCCACTAAAAACTGATGAAGCCCCCCTGGTATATATGTGTGTGTGTTTCACTTAAAGTACACCCAATATATAAGAACCCGTGCTTACAGAAAAGATTAATTAATCTTCTTATTCCTGGTACTAAAATGATCCATCAATTTACTATGCTCTTTTTTTTTTCTCAAAGATTTTATTTATTTATTTGACAGAGAGAAATCACAAGTAGATGGAGAGGCAGGCAGAGAGAGAGAGAGGGAAGCAGGCTCCCTGCCGAGCAGAGAGCCCGATGCGGGACTCGATCCCAGGACCCTGAGATCATGACCTGAGCCGAAAGCAGCGGCTTAACCCACTGAGCCACCCAGGCGCCCCTACTATGCTCTTTTATATGCCACTTTTATCTGTGGAATTTCAAAGGAGATTTAGGTTATATACAACTAAAATTACAGGCATCCCTGCAATGGATAGATATACATATACATAGAGGTAAGATTTTCAGAGTTTGGCATAGTGTATAATTTTTATTGGAAAAGACCTCCTCGTAAAATTCAATTTTCTAGCCAGGTAATTTTATAAAGACAAAAATAATAAGACTTATTCAACAATGAGAGGTCTGTAGGGGATCAAATAAAAAAACTAGAATGTCAGAGCTGGGGTTTCCAATGTGTAGGTTATAAACACCTAAGAGGTCAAAATTTAATATAGAATTACTCTCTGAAAATTCATATGGTATCAACAGTCTGAAGAATAAGTAATAGGTCTCTGTCTCTCACATATACGCACACACTATTCTAAAAGGAATACAGATGCTATTGTGATGACTAAAATATGCAACCTTATCTTTTTATTTTTAATTTTTAATTTTTTATAAACATATATTTTTATCCCCAGGGGTACAGGTCTGTGAATCGTCAGGTTTACACACTTCACAGCACTCACCAAAGCACATACCCTCCCCAATGTCCATAACCCCACCCCCTTCTCCCAACCCCCCTCCCCACCAACCTTATCTTTTTTAATCAACTAATACTTAAAGTATAACTACCATCATAGAAGTTTCAATTAAAAAAACTTCCTCAGCTTTGAGATACAATTGATCTATTAACATTGTATAAATTTTAGGTGTACATTGTCACGATGTGATATTGGAAGTGATTACCACCATAGGATTAATAGCACATTCATCACCTCACATAACTTATAGTTTTGTTTTTATAGTGAGAACATTAAAAATTTACTCTCTTTGCAACTTTCAAGTGCATAATACAGTATTGTTTGCTGTGGCCATCATGCAATACATTAGATCCCCCAAAATTATTTGTATTATGACTGGAAGTCAGTACTCTTTGACCTATAACTATCTGTCTATCACATGTTCTATAGCCATTCATCCATTAGTGGACACTTAGGTTTTTTCATGTCTCCATTATTGTGAATAATGCTGCAACTAATTATATTGGTGCACATATCTATTTGAAAGAGTGATTTCATCTGTTCTGGATATATACTCAGAAGAGAGACTTGTTGGATTACATGGTAGTTCTATTTTTAATTTTGGGGGGAACCTCTGTATTCTTTGTCTGTAGTGGTTGCACCAATTTATAATCCCATCAACAGTGCACAAGTATTCCTTTTTTTCCACATCCGTGTCAATACTTGTTATCTGTCTTTTTGATAACAGCCATCCCAGTAGGTGTGAGGTGTTACCTCACTGTGATTCACATTTCCCTAATGATGAGTGATGTTGAGCAACTTTTCATGTACCTGTTGGCCACCTGGATGTATTCTTTAGAAAAATGTCTATTCTGTTCCTCTACCCATTTTTTCAACAGATTTTTTTTTTTGTTGTTGTTATTGAGCTACATGAGGTTTTTTTGTTTTGTTTTGTGTTGAAGATTTTATTTGTTTGAGAGAAAGAGACAGAAGGAGCTGGGCAAGGAGAATCAGACAGCAAGGCAGGCTCCCTATTGAGCAGGAAGTCCCACATGGGGCTTGATTCCCGGACCCTGAGATCATGACCTGACCGAAAGGCAGACACTTAACCAACTCAGCCACCCATGCGCCCCAAGTTACATGAGTTCTTTATATATTTTGGATATTAACCTTTTCTCTGATATATGGTTTGCAGAAGTTTTCTTCAATTCCATAGGTTGCTTTTCCATTTTGTTGATGGTTTCCTATGTTGTACAAAGGCTTTTAAGTTTGATGTAGTCCCATTTATTAATTTTGGCCTTTTGTTGCTTGTGCTTTTGATGTCATATCCAAAAAACCACTGCCAAGACCTATTTCAAGAAGGTTTTCCTCTGTTTTCTTCCATGAGTTTTATGGTTTCAAGTCTTAGACTTAAGTCTTTAACTGATTTTGAGTTAATTTTTATGAGCAGTTCAAGAGAGGGGCCTAATTTCATTTGTTTGCATGTAGATATACACTTTTCCCAGCACCATTTTTTGAAAGGACCATCCTGTCCTCATTGAATATTCTTGGCTCCCTTGTCAAATATTAGTTGACCATATACACATGGGTTTACTTTTGGGCTCCCAATCTGTTCCATGGGTCTGTGTGTCTGCTTTTATGACAGTACAATAATGTTTTCATTACTATAGTTTTGTACTATAGTTTGAAAACAGGAAGTGTGATGCATCCAGATTTGTTCTTATTTCTCAAGATTGCCTTGGCTATTCAGGTTTTTTTGTGGTTCCATAATAAGATATCTTTCTATTCGTTTGTGTCTTCTTCAATTTCTTTCATCAGTGTCTTACAGTTTTCAATGTATATATATCTTTTACCTCCTTTGGTTGAATTTATTCCTAAGTATTTTATTTTATTTTCTGGTCCTCCTGTAAATGGGATTGTTTTTGCTTTTTTTAAAAAATATTTTTAAAATTTATTGGACAGAGAGAAAGAAGAGTAGAAGCAGGAGAGCAGCAGAGGAGAGGGAGACACAGACTCCCCACTGAGCAGGGAGCCTGATGCAGGGTTTAATGCCAGGCCCCTGGGATCATGACCTGACCTGAAGGCAAACACTTAACTGACTGAGTGACCCTGGTGCCTGGGATTGTTTTTTTAATCTCTTTTTCAAACAGTTTGTTGTTAGCTCATAGAAATATAATTGATTTTTGTATGTTGATATTGATCATGGTGTGTGATCCTTTTGATGTGCTATTGAAGTCCGTTTGCTACTATTACGTTAAGAATTTTTGCACCTATGTGAACCAGGGATATTGGCCTATAGTTTTCTTATAGTATCCTACAACTTGCCTAAATTTGTTTATTAGTTCTAACAGTTTTTTTAGTGGAGACTTAGGGTTTTCTATACATGAGATGTTATCCACACACGGAGATGGTTTTACTTCTTCCTTTCCATTTGTATGCCTTTCATTTCTTTTTCTTGCCTAATTGTTCTAGCTAGGCTTTCCAGTACTACAATGAATAGGAATGGTGAGAGTGGGCACTCTTATTTCTGGTTTTAGAGAAAAAGCTCTATTTTTCACCACTGAGTATGATGTTAGCTATGGGTTTGTCATATATGGTCTTTATTATGTTGAGGTATGTTCAGAGCTTTCATCATAAAAGGGTTTTTTTTTTTTTTTTTTTTTAAGATTTTACCTATTTATTTGACCGAGAGAGACACAGCGAGAGAGAAAACACATGCAGGGGGAAGGGGAGTGGAAGAGGAAGAAGCAGGCTTCCTGCCAAGCAGGCAGCCTGATATGGGGCTTGATCCCAGGACCCCAGGATCATAACCTGAGCTGAATGCAGATGCTTAATGACTAAGCCAACCAGGTGCCTCAAGGGTGTTGAAAATTTCAAACACTTTTCCTGCATCTATTGACAGGATATTCTATTTTATTTTTTACTAATGTATACTTGATGTACAATGTTATATTAGTTTCCTATGTACAGCATGGCAATTTGACAAGTTTATTTGTTATGCTATGCTCATCACAAGTATAGCTACATTCTGTCACCACATGCTACTACAATAGCATTGACTATACTCTCATGCTATACCTTTTATTCCCCTGGCTTATTCATTCCATAACTAGAAGCTTGTGTTTCTCTAGTGTTCTTTCATTTCAACAACTCCCTTTGCCATTTTTCATAAGGCAGGACCAGTGGTGATGAATTCCCTTAGTTTTTGTTTGGGAATGTGTCTCTCCTTCATTTCTGAAGGGTAGTTTTGCTAAGTTTATGCTATATAGTGATTTCCAAGAAATATGGATTTGATCAACTCATATATATTTGGTCTTTGTCCACTGTTCCTGCCTCACATCTCCCCAAACCTTGGAATTTCCTAAGTGATCAGAGTGATAAAGGTATCTCTAATAAGAGACACCTCATGTTAATGAGGCAAGTTTTGGACCCCACCTAAGAAGGGGGTTGGTTGCCAGGAAAATCAACCATATGACCAGAGATTTAGAACTTTCAGTTCTACCCCCAGACTTCTGGAAGGGGAGTGAGGCTGGAGACTGAATCAATTGACAATGGCCAATGATTCTAATCATTCATGCCTGTGTAATGGAGTCATCATAAAAACCCCAAATCACGAGTTTTTAGAGAGCTTCAACACTGGTGAACACATGGAGATGTGAAAGAATGATGTGCCTGAGGAGGGAATGGAAGCTCTGCACCCTTTCCTCAGACTTTGTCCTATGCATCTCTTCTACCTGGCTATGCCTGAGCTATATGCTTTTGTAATAAGCTAGTAATCTAGTAAGTAAAATGTTTCTCTGAGTTCTGTGAGCTGCTCTAGCAAGTTAATCAAAACTGAGGAAAGGCTTGTGGGAATCTGATTTATAGCTAGATGGTCAGAAGTATGGTAACATCCTGGACTTCTGTGGTAGTGTGTGGGGAAACCCCCCAACTCCTCTTGGAATTGGTCCAGGAACCCAAAAGAATAGTATTCTTGGTTGGCAGTTTTTCTTTTTAGCATTTTGAATAGATCATCCCACTCCTTCCTGACCTCATGGTTTTTGCAGAAAAATTTGCAGTTAGCTGCGTGGGGGTGTTTGCTTATATGTGATGAGCCATTCTCCTGCTGCTTTTTTTTTTTTTTAAGATTTTATTTATTTATTTGACAGACAGAGATCACAAATAGGCAGAGAGGCAGGCAGAGAGAGAGGAGAAAGCAGGCTCCCCACTGAGCAAAGAGCCCGATGCAGGGCTCGATCCCAGGACCCTGGGATCATGACCTGAGCCGAAGGCAGAGGCTTTAACCCACTGAGCCACTCAGGTGCCCCCTCCTGCTGCTTTTAAAATTCTCTCCTTGTCCTTGATTTTTAATTTTTTTAAAGATTTTATTTATTTATTTGATAGACAGAGATCGCAAGTAGGCAGAAAGGCAAGCAGAGAGAGAGGGGTAAGCAGGTTCCCCGCTGAGCAGAGCGCTCTGGGATCACGACCTGAGCCGAAGGCAGAGGCTTTCATCCACTAAGCCACTCAGGCACCCTGGTGCCTGTCACACAAATCATAGCTTTCCAATTCTTTAGGATCCGTTACAGGAGTTTTATTAGTCTTCTTTGGTGGTGTCATGTTTGCCTAATTCTTCATAATTTACATAAACCTTGCACTGTTCTCTGTGCATCTCAAGGAGCAAAAACCTCTGTTTTTACAGACTAGTTTGGCAGATTCCCTGGCTGATGGGATTACTTCTGACACTACAGTTATGCGGGACTGGAGTCAATTTCAAGGCTGTTGCTCCGTATATGGTGTGGTCTGCAGTTGACATTCTTGTTACCAGGGAGTCAGGTGTGGATCATGTCTGGTCCCTTGGATGGCTGAGATAGCTCAGTACCTTGTTCGGTAGAGTAGCCTGGGACAAGAGGTCACTTTACAGTCCATAGCTCCTCAGTCAGCAGACCTATTACCAGCTTCCACTAGGTCCCTGGGAAGGCTCCTCCCTAGTTGCTGGATGAGTCCCTGGGAGGGCAAGACTGATCCTGGACTACAATTGAGAGGAGCTGCAAAGTTCCGGAACTGTTTCAGGTTTCACAGCTACAACTGAGATCTGCAGACCTGCCTCTGAAGGTGCAGGTGGATGTCTCCCATGAGGTCTCTGGGTTGGTTGACTGGCCCCTGATCATCCCTGGAGGGGCTGAAGCAGAATATCTGATCTTTCTGATTTCCTGAAGTGCAGAAATGAGCATCCACCAGGTCCTATGGGACTACTTGTGGACTGTAGCTAGGACGGTTCTAGAACTGAGAATAGGGCACTTTCAGAATCTTCAGGGTTGTAGATTAAAGTGTCTCCTGCTGGGTCCCTGGAAAATGTCTGAAGGCATATTTTGGTTTTGGTGGGCATTAAAGTAAAAACTACAGTCATAGAGAAACTTATCACATGAGAGATTTGGTTGAAACCTTAGAAGTTTGTCAAGCCTAATTTCGTAAGTGTAAGGACCTACTTAGCCAGAGGGAGCCATTTTGTTGTTTATGCACTAAACTTAGATTGACCCTGTCCCTCCAGGAGGAACTTACTTAAAAGCAAGTCCGGGAAACCAGTCCTAGGTAGCAAAACTCAGACACAGGGGCAGGCCAGGCCAGGTGGAGACATCCAATCAGTGGGGCACACATACTGTCTCCCTAGCTACTAGTCCCAGGTAGCAAAGCTCAGATACAAGGGCGGGTCAGGCCAGGTGGAGACATCAAATCAGTGGGGCATGCATACTATCTCTCTAGTTACTAGGGAGAGTGGGCCCTGCCTTTTGGGTGCCAATTCTGACCAAGGTAATAGGCTAGTTCAAATATCTACTAGGGTAAGTTGAAATTCAATTGGCCACCCTTGTGTGACCTAACATGACTGTGCAGTTTTCTCTGTGTTTTGCAATCTCATTGGCCACCTGTATGTGGCCAGGCTCAACCACAGGGCCTTTGCTCTATAAAAGTTAGTCTGTGAGGCTGGAGGGATTGCTTCTTTGTAAAAGATGACCCAACCAGTCGGTTTGATTCTCGATGCTTGGCACAAAATAAAGCTTTGCTTGACCTTCGCTTTGTATCAGTCTCGCTCCTTTGATCATGGAACCATTATTGGGGACCTATCTTTGGGAGCTCATCTGGGATTAAACGACAAGAACTGAGCCAGCGTCAGAATTTCTGGGAAAAGCCTCCAGAGGTAAGATCTTGGGATCCTGTCTGTCTCTCTGGTTGCTGAGCTCCAGGGAATAGCCCACTGGGGAGAAGCTGGACACAGCCATGCTCCCTAGGGCTGGAGGGGATGCGGGGATGCCCCATACCTCCACTGGTAGATTGTCAGGGGGTTCAAGTCCCTCTGGGTGGTCAGGGGTTTTGAGTCCCCCAGGCAGTCAGGAGATCAAGAAAGTCCCCATCGTGGCAGGTTCTGGGTGAGGACTGGTGGGCCAGTGGTTGTCTTTGTCTTGTCCTTTTATTGTCTGTTGTGTTGTTTGTTGTGTTTGCAGGGGACCGAGAAAGTCCCTACCAGCAGCAGGCTCTGGATGAGGATCGCTGGGCCTGCGGTTGTCTTTGTCTTGCCTTTTTGTTGTCTGTTGTGTTGTTTATTGTGTTTGGAGAAATGGGGCATGCAGAGAGTAAGGGACCTGTGACACCCCTAAGTCTTGTTCTCCAGCATTTTAAGGATTTTCAAGGTAAAGCCACCCAGTCTGGTGACAAGTTTTACCCAGGAAAACTAAAAACACTCTGCCAATTAGAGTGGCCCATTTTCTCCACAGGATGGCTGCCAGAAAGAACGTTTGCCTTGGCTCAGATCTACTCTACCCAGAGTAAGGTCTTTGATCTCCATCGAGACCAAATATAATACATCATGGCCTGGCGATATCTGATAGAAGAGCCACCAGCATGGCTCAGGTCTCACCTTCCCCCTGCAAACAAAACCATCTCTTTCCCTCTAAGGCAGGTTAGATCACCAAAACCAGAACAGAAAGACGAAGGGGAACAAGGGAAGAAGACCGTCCTACCCCCTTCGGATGTGGAGGATGTGGAATTTCCCCCCCTTATCTGTCCCCTAAACCTGACTCTTGGTCCCGAGACGCCCCTACCAGCCCACCTCATACGCGGTCAGGGTCCACCTATGGAACCACCAAGCAGGGAAACTGTCCTGAACCCTCCCCTTTCCTCTATCCCCCTTTGACTCCCTACACCTCACCGGTTCCATCACTACCAATGCTACCTCTCCATGAGGTTGCCCCACCAGATGGAAGACAGCACCCCCACCTTACCTATAGCCCTTTCCCCTCTTCTGACATATATAACTGGAAGGTCCAACACAAATCCTTTTCTGTCCACCCTCAGGATTTAATTAGTCTCTTGGAGACTTTCTTTCTTACCCACCAGCCCATCTAGGTGGATATTCAATAGTTCCTTATGGCTCTCTTTAACACAGAAGAGAGGGATCACATCACGCGAGAAACCCATAATGTGATAAGTGAGAGACTTGGCATGAACCTTGATCCCCAGGGAATGGAGGACTACTTCCTGAAGGAACCCTCTGACTGGGAGCCAAACTCCGATGAAGGTAAGGAAAGCCTACACTTCTACCACCAGGCTCTACTGGGAGACTTCCGTTCAGCTGACAGGAGATGCATAAATTTATCTAAAATTAGTGTGGTGACTCAAGGTAAGAATGAGTCTCCGGGAGCTTTCCTAGAAAGGCTTATTGAAGCCTATAAAATGTATAGCCCGATCAACCCTAAGGCACCTGAAAATCAGAGGGCAGTAAATCTTGCTTTTGCCAGTCAGCCCCAGATATAAGGAGGAAACTTCAGAAAATTGAAGGATTTGAAGGGAAGAATCTGACTGAGTTAGCAGAATATCAGAAAAGGTGTTTAACAATAGGAATGCATAAGAGGATGAAAAACAGGCAAAAATAACTGGTTAAGGTTTTGGCATTACATGAGGTGGGGAGGAGACAGGGGGAAAGAGGTCAATAGAAAGGGGAAAGGCAGGTAGGGGATGGTAAATGGAAGGAAAAGCCCAAGCACAAAGAAGGCAGGCGGGAAGATTTAGATTCAGATCAGTGTGCTTACTGTATGGAAAAAGGACATTGGGCCAGGGAGTGCCCCAAAAGGAAGACGGCGATGCTGGCCACCAGACACTGAAGGGGCCATGGTTCAGAGCCCCTCCCCGAACCTCGGGTAAAAATTGAAGTGGAGGGGAAATTAATTGATTTTTTGGTGGACACGGGAGCCCAATCTTCATCATTACTTAAACCCATGGAAAAACTATCTGGAGAGGAAGTCTGGGTACAAGGGGTGAATGGCACAGAAAGACATAAATGGACAACAGAAAGGACTTTAAATTTGGCTTTGGGAGTAGTCAAGCATCGATTCCTGGTCCTCCCTAATGCCCCATATAACCTGATGGGAAGAGATATCCTCCACAAACTACGAGCTGGCATTCAGTTCTCCGAAGGAGATATGACTGTAACCTTGAGATAACCCACTGTGCATATGTTTGTGGCAGCAGTAGATGAATACCTTCTTTACAAGCCAGTCTCAGAACCAGAGGAGATGAGAAAAAGGAGCCTTCTCCAAACCCTACAGGTTGAGTTTCCCGAAGTCTGGGCAGAAGGGAAGCCCTCTGGCTTGGCCAAGGGACAGCCTCCTGTGGTGGTACAATGAAAAGAAATGGCCACGGCTGTTTGCGTCTGGCAGTACTCCCTCCCCTGGGAAGCAAAGGAAGGGATCAGAAAACACATTAACCGCCTCCAAGGAGATGGGATCCTAGTTCCTTGCAAGTCTCCATGGAACACACCTTTGCTGCCTGTCAAAAAGTCCAAGACTGGGGAGTACTACCCGTTCAGGACTTGCGGGAAGTTAATAAATGGATTGAAGATATCCACCCAACAGGGACTAACCCCTATACCCTCCTTTCCCTCCTGGGCCCCAAAAGAATGGTCTATACCATCTTTGATCTCAAAGATGCATTTTTCTGCATATCTTTAGCAAGGGAGTCTCAGCCCCTCTTTGCTTTTGAGTGGTCCGATCCTCAGGAAGGATTCCAAGGCCAGCTCACCTGGACAAGACTTCCTGAAGGATTTAAGAATTCACCCTGTTCGACGAGGCCCTACATGAGGATTTGTGTGAGTACAGAACCTCCAACCTGGGAGTCACTCTTTTACAGTATGTTGATGACTTACTAATAACCTCTGAGGACTATGAGTCATGTTTGTGGGGGACAAGATCTCTCTTACAGACTCTGCAGGAAAAAGGGTATTAGGTGTCAGCAAAGAAAGCACAGTTCTGTCAGAGCCACAACACTTATCTAGGCTTTGATCTCCACAGGGAGTGCATTCACTGTCTGAGTCCAGGAAACAGGTGATCACTTGATATCCCTGCCCCACCACATCCGACAAGACAGACAGGAGTAGCTACATGGTCATGGAAAGAGGTATGTGGGGGCTGCAGTGGTTTCCCCTGAGCAGGAACTCTGGACAGCAGTCCTGCCACACGGAATCTCGGCGCAAAAAGCGGAGCCAATTGCACTCACGAAGGCACTGCAGATGGCCAAAGATAAAACCGCCAAAATCTATATGGACAGTGGGTATGCTTTTGCTACTCTCCATATACATGGGGCTATTTATAAAGAAAGGGGCCTATTAACAGTAGATGGAAAAGGAATTAAAAACAGAGGAGAAATATTGGCTCTCTTCCAGGCTATTTGGGACCCAAAAGAGGTGGCCGATATGCATTGCCCAGGACACCAAAAGGGGACTGATCTGATTTCAAAAGGAAATCAATTAGCAGATCAAGCTGGAAAGCAAGCATCCCAAGAAACAGTGCAAGAGCTGGTTATACTCCTGGCTCCAGCCCTACCAGAAAAACCAGACTATTCAGAGGAAGATTTAAAGTATTTACAAAAATGGGCTAAATTGGACTACGAAGGGGACTAGGCTAAGACTAAAAGAGGAATGTTAATTCTTCCTTAAAGATTAGGTAAGAAGTTAGTAGACCAGATACATCAGGGTACTCATTTGGGGACATGCAAACTCAAGGATCTTATAGGCAAGCAGTTCCAGGTTTCTAAATTAGGGCATATAGTTCAGGATGTAGTTGATAGATGTGCTCAATGCCAGGCAGTTAATGTGGGGAGAACTAGAATGGGAAGAGGGAAAAGAGAAGGAGGTAAGGAACCTGGAATTTATTGGGAAATAGATTTTACAGAGATGAAACCCAGAAAATATGGGCAGAAGTATATGTTAGTTTTGTAGATACCTTCTCAGGCTGAGTAGAGGCTTTTTCTGCCAAACATGAGATGGCAGGAGTGTTAGCCAAAAAGCTATTAGAAGAAATAATTCCTAGGTTTGGGCTGCCTCTCACGATCGGGTGAGACAACGGCCCTGCATTTGTGAGTTGTTTCACAGGCATTGGCCAAGGCTGTGGGCACTAATTGGAAACTACATTGTGCCTACCAGCCCCAGAGAACCGGACAAGTAGAGAGAATGAACTGGACTCTTAAAGAGACCTTGACAAAGCTAATTCTGGAGACGGTGGATGGGTGGATCTCCTTCCTTTTGCCCTCCTCAGGGTGCGGTGTACATCCTACTTAAACAAGGTGATCCCATTTTAAATAATGTTTGGGAGACCACCCCCCACTCTGCCCTTGGCTACAAGAGGTTGCTCTAGCAGAAATGACTGATCAGTCTGTACTCCAGTCACTGTAGGCATTATAGTCTGTCTTAAAGAAGAGCCCACACAGGGATCTGAACTGCCTACACTGAGATGGAGACAGAGGTGGAACCAAATCCTTACCAACCCGGGAACTTGGTTTGGATATGTCACCATCAAGTGGGAAACTTGGAGCCTCGCTGGAAGGGACCATTTACTGTCATCCTGACCACCCCCATGGCAATAAAAGTAGAAAGCATCAGGGCCTGGATTCACTCCGGTCATGTCAAATGAGCCAAGGACAAGGATGCCCCCCAGAGATGGAAGCCACAGCTGATGGACCCTGCTCGCTGACTGTGGACTAAAGTTAAGACTCAAAAGACTATGAGTTCATTGTTGCTCCTATTGTTACCTGTTTGTGTAAGAGCTTCTGAGTTACCTCATGAGACAAAAAAGTATAGGTGGGAAATTAGACGAATGGAATTAGGAAAAATGGAAAAGGTTATATAAAGTGGTGAATGGCTAATCATCAGCCCACTGCACACTAATGTTACTTTTTGGCCCCTGCATTATAAACGCCCTAATGTCATTTGTACAAAAGAAAATCAGAGCGATAAAAACGTTAGTCTTACATGCTCAATATAACCCCTTAAACAGGAGAACATAGAACTGGCTGAAAAGTCAAGGATTTGACTAATCTCCAAAGAAAAAAGTAGAATACAATGGCCTAATTAGCCAGAGGGAGCCATTTTGTTGTTAATGCTTATATTTACATTTATGTAAACTTAGATTGACCCTGCCCCTCCCAGAGGAACTTACTTAAAAGCAAGTCCAGGAAACCAGTCCCAGGTAGCAAAGCTCAGATACAAGGGCGGGTCAGGCCAGGTGGAGACATCCAATCAGTGGGGAACACATACTGTCTCCCTAGCTACCAAGGAGAGTGGGTCCCGCCTTTTGGGTGCCAATTCTGACCAAGGTAATAGGCTAGTTCAAATATCTACTAGGGTAAATTGAAATTCAATTGGCCACCCTTGTGTGACCTAGCATGACTGTGCAGTTTTCTCTGTGTGTTGCAATCCCATTGGCCACCTGTGTGGCCAGGCTCAACCACATGGACTTTGCTCTATAAAAGTTAGTCTGTGGGACGCTTGGGTGGCTCAGTTGGTTGGATGACTGCCTTCGGCTCAGGTCATGATCCCGGAGTCCTGGGATCAAGTCCCGCATCGGGCTCCCAGCTCCATGGGGAGTCTGCTTCGCTCTCTGACCTTCTCCGCTCTCTGACCTTCTCCTCGCTCATGCTCTCTCTCACTGTCTCTCTCTCAAATAAATAAATAAAATCTTAAAAAAAAAATTATTAAAAAAAAAAAAAAGTTAGTCTGTGAGGCTGGGAGGGGTCGCCTCTTTGTAAGAGACAGCCCCAACCAGTCGGTTTGATTCTTGATGCTTGGCGCGAAATAAAGCTTTGCTTGACCTTCGCTTTGTATCAGTCTCACTCCTTTGATCATGGACCCATTATTGGGGGACCTATCATAAGTATTTTCAGTTGTAAAATCTTGGGGTGGTGAGAGCACATTTTGTAATGCTAGTTTTTCAGGACTATCAGTAATTTCCAAATTTAAGTAATCTATTCTGAAATATTTTTTCAATAGTGTTTCCCATTTTTAAGTAAGAAGGACTATACCTCACTTTCTTTTTCTGGATGTTTTTCAACCCACATTCTTGGGAGATATGCGTCAGACAACCCAACGTGAAGAGAGAATCCATCAGTGTCTAAGGAGCTACCTTCCACGGTGCTAATTACCGCTTTGCAGTCTGTGCACTACAAAACAAACCATAATGACAACAAAGTAAATATTTGAATAATAACATATGATCAATTTGCAGTTACCTGTCAAGTGGCAAACCCTTGCATAATTTATCTAACTCCATCAAGAATCAACAAGGTAATAATAAATTCTAAAATTATGAAATTTTTAGAAGTCCTGACCATTATCATAACAGTTACCCTCCTGAAATTCTAAGGTTGATGTACACAGTCAAATTGAGAAGTCTGAGACAGTCCAAATCCTGGATCCAAAGATTACAGATCTATTTATTTAGGTAGAACTATATCGATATAGCATTATAGCATATAGTAGTACACTAGAACTCAGAATAGTAAAAATAGAAAATTCAACAGAAATCTTATAATTATACCTTATTTTTAAATTATATTTTCATAAATATAAAATAACTTTTGAAAATGTGGATGATGAGTTTTAAAATAATAAAGTCAATGGGATAGATTGTAAATGGCCATAAAGTCTTTCCATTCCTGTGTGCTTGTTCCTTTGTAATGTGACTTTGCATCTCTTCCTATCAGAAGGTAACACCTATTTCTCTACCTTGAATCCAAAGTTGGACAATGTGACTTGCTTTCATGTGATGCAAGAGGCTTGGAAAACATTGGTGCAATGGGGCTTGCCTTCCTCTGCTGCTACTGAGAACTTTTCCACTAACTATATGAATGAATCTGAGCTAACCTGCTGGATAAAGAGAGACATGTTCATAACCCCAACTGACACCAGGCCGCCCGCAAGGTATTAGAATAAGCCCATTCTAGATTATCCTGTCCCAGGCAAGCCAGTGCAGCCCATTAGAACTGCCCAGCCAAGTCACAAAACTGTGAGAAATAACAAATGTCATTATTTTAAATCATAAGGTTTTGAGACTGTTACACAGCAGAAGCTATCTGATGCAGAGGGTTTCTTGTTAAGGAGAGACTAAATATATATGTTTACCTCCCTTCTTAGCAAAATCCTAAAATTCTCTACCATAAAAAGGAACCAATTAAAGGGTTTAAACCCATAAAGATATTGAGGATAGGAACAAAGACAATAGCAGTTGAGAGATGTCAAAATTTTTTTTTAAAAAATGGAAAGTTGATAGAGGTATGGTAAGTGACGCAGCTAGAGTGGAGGTAGCTACTACCTGGGTCTGGTGGGGGACTACAGCAACCTGGTAAGGCTCATATCCTGGTGGTACTGCAGAAAACACTGGTAACTAGCAAGTAGACTATGCACTAAGTTCTTAATACAGGCCCCCTCCCTGTCCAAAGTAACCAAGCAGCTAGCACCAATAGCTAGTACTCTGTTCTCTCATTAAAGAAAACTGAAGATTAATTTCTTAGAAAAATTCAAGCAAACAGCATCCACATTGAGGAATTTTAGGCATAAAAAAGCGTAGGAATATAGGGCAGCAAACTGGGGAATGAAGTAAAAGTTGGCATCCTAATGTGTGGGCCCTTCAGTCACTCTCCCTAGTCATACTTTATGAATAAGCTAGAGGTGTTCTGAATAACCACAGAAGGGCTAAACCACCACCACAAGACTCACCACCCAATAGCCAGTCAGTTGCCAGACTCTGCAGAGTCTTTGGTCCACTAGCTCCACCCACCTCAGAGCACCTAACTAGCTTTCTTGTGTCTCAGTTACAGTTGAACACAGAGAGGTCACCCAGGCATTTGAGAAAAAGCCTCTAACCCAAAATATGGAAACCGAAAAAAGAAAAAGCCAGAAAAAGAAAAAAGGAACTTAAAAAAATACAACCCAGGGAAGAGAAAAATATATATATTATGTTTTCAGAGAAACAAGAAAGAGAAGATAAAGTACCCATGAAACACAAAAGATGCTATAAAAAAGGAGTACTGGGGCACCTGGGTGGCTCAGTGGGTTAAAGCCCCTGCCTTCCACTCAGGTCATGATCCTAGCCCTGCATAGGGCTCTCTGCTCAACAGGGAGCCTGCTTCTTCCTCTCTCTGCCTGCTTCTCTACTTACTTGTGATCTTTGTCTGTCAAATAAATAAATAAATTCTTTTAATAAAGGGGGGGTACTTATAAAACAGAATAGAGTTCTTACAAATTAAAAATGAGAATGTTTAAACACAAATTTCAGTAGAATGGAGTTTAAAATTGAGAATATCAGTCAGAAAGTAGAACAAGGAAATAATACAAAGGTCAAAGGAGAGAAAAAGAAAGAAAACAAGAGGCTCAATCCAGGGGACAGCTGACTTAAAGGCAATGCAATAGGTGAAGGAAAGAGGAACAATTTGGGGTGCCTGGGTGGCTCAGTTGGTTGAGCGACCGCCTTCAGATCAGGTCAGGATCCCAGGGTCCTAGGATCGAGTCCCACATCGGGCTCCCTGCTCCTTGGAGAGTCTGCTTCTTCCTCTGACTTTCTCCCCTCTCATGTTCTCTCTCACTGTCTCTCTCTCAAATAAATAAATAAAATCTTTAAAAAAAAAAAAAAAAGAGGAACAATTTATTGTAAAAAAAAGTAACAAAATTTCCTAGCACTAAAGGCTATGCATTACATACAATGAATGACTATCACATTCCTATGAAATTTCAGAATACCAGGGATAAAGAGAAGATCTGAAACTCTTGTAAAACTTAAAACAAAACAGACTACATACAAAGAATGGGAGATAAGAATAGCACTTAACTTCTCAAAAGTCACACTGGAAGCTATAAGATAATGTTTTCAATTTTCTGCGGAAGATGATTTTCAACCCAGGATTATACATCTCAGCAAATGATCAGTATTCACACATGGATTAAGGCTAGCTGCAGACATTGTTGCCCACATGCTGAGGAAATTAACAGAGGCTGTGCTCTGCCAAATGGAGGGGGAAAAAACAAGAAAGAGGATAAAAAGGAAAAGCCCTACAAAGAAGAATCATAAAGAAAGGCCCTGGGACAACAGATGTCCTGTGGTAACCAAGCTGCATTGGGAGTGGACAGACAGAAGGGAGGAAGGTCTCAGGGGGAAAACATTATCTGAATTATTAAGAGCATTCAAGAGTGACCAATAGTATTCTGAAGAGTTTCAATCTATGTGTGAGTGAGGTTAGTGGAGAGATAAGAGAAGGAAATTTTCATGTACCACAACAGGAAATAAAAAAATAATTTTGAATCAGACGAATCAAGAACAAGCAGTTAAAAAAAAAAAAAAAAAAAAGAGCATTTACAACTTCAGAGGGCTCCAGAAAGGAGGTAAAATATTTAAAGTGGTTCACTGTCTCTGGAGGCTGGACTGGAAGATCAGGGCAGAATCAGGCTGCTGCTTCTTGAGAGAAGCCGTTGTTAGAATTATTTTCTTCTTCTTTCTAAGATTTTATTTTTAAAGTAATCTCTACACCCAACGTGGGGCTTGAACCCAAGGTCAAAAGTTGTGTGCTCCACCGACTGAACGAGCCAGGCACCCCAGTTATTAGCATTATTTTTAAAAAATTTTAAACCACTTGAATATATTGTCTTTATAAAATAAAAATAATGCTAAAATAAAAGCTCCTAAAAAATAAAACAAAGATTTACTAACCTTTTGTCTCAGTTTATGTGTATCACTAGAAATGGATTCAATCCCATATGGCATCTCAATGGACATACTCAAAGAGAAGCTACCAAAATAGAAGAAAAAGTCTATGAACTTAAATATTAAACAAATACTTGCTGTCATTTTATAGAATTTTAAGTAATATTTGAAACCATAAAGCTAATATCAATTGAATGTCTTAAGAGGTTTTATATTTTTGGTACTAACCTTTGTTTTGTTCCTATTTTCTCTATATAAATTTTCTCTACTGTATCCTGTTAAAAGAAAAATATACATGTATAACTAAGTATCTACTAAGTTTCACAATGAGAACTCTAAGCTGAATGTAATGTTCCCAAAACTAAAACTACTATCTATAGCAGCAATAAGACAACCGGTCTCACTTCCCAGTACTGAGACACAGAATATTTGCTCATGGAATCACAGTAACTTCTAAAATGCAACTGATATCAGGGATAATTTATCACCAATTTAACAGAGATTTTCAACTATACATATGTCTATATGTTGTATACCCACACACATACACACACATATACATCATACCTCTATATGCATACACACACACACACACACACACACACACACAATTTATATAAATACACACAAAGTAGAAACAAACTGTTACCCAGTAGCTTGTTCTACAGTCTCTGGCAATGGAATTAAGGATTGTTGAAATTTTCCTCTTTGGTTTATTTGCATTCTTTATGCTTATCTAAATTCCTCATAATGAACATGTAGTACAGACACAAAATTTTTTAAAGTGACTGAACAGAATAAAAATATACACCTATTGAGCATAACTGTGTCTTTATTCTTTTCATTTTACAAACATCACATGTATCTAAATGCATAAATGGCATTAAATTGACTTCATGCCAGAAAGATTAGATTTTTTCATGTATTATTATTATTATTATTTTAGAGAGGGGAGAGAGAGAGAGAAGCATGGGAGAAGGGAATGAGGGAAAGAGAGAATCTTAAGCAGGTTCCATACCCAGCATAGAGCCCAACTCAGGGCTTGATCTCACAACTATGAGATCATGGACCTGGGCCCAAATCAAGAGTAAGATGATTAAACTGAGCCACCCAGGTACCTCTGGAAAGATTAGCTTATTTTAGATGTTTTTAAATTCCCTATCAATAAATCACCAAAAAAACTTCTTTAAAAATTTCTAAGCATACGAACCTGAATGTTTTCATTGAGAACTTTGTCCTGTTGCCAGGGTGCCACAGCAGCAGGCATGAAGAAGACAGCCCTGTTGCCTTGGATGCTGAGCTCCGTGATGTAGGTAACTTTGATGAGGACCTTAGCCTTAGGGGGTAGATTTCCAACACTAACAGTAAAAACATCCTGAAATAGAAACACATGTCTCATTTTTCTCCTCAAAAGTACATCCATTCTAGGCTAGTTAATCCCTCCTGTTACATGAGCCACTTAAATTATAATCTACCAGACTCTTCCTCGGAAAATGAGCATAGACCCTACAAGATGAATGGGCATGGGCAGTGCTTAAGGAGAATCCTGGAGCAGGTCCGCAGGGGTGGGGATGGCATGGCATCTATGGTGGGGGGTAGAAGGAGAGGAGGCCCTTTGGGAGCAGGACCTTGCCCTGACTGGGGAGTGTCACCTCTGTCCTCTACACCAGAGGCCCTACATGCAGGGCTCTGCTGCACAGACAGCCTCCACATAGCCCCTTCTTGAAGAAGCTGTAGCCTCTCTGACCTCCACAGCATCTAGCAGCAATTCTACCAGTGGCTGTAGAGCTAGAACAGTTTCATTAACTTGGTCCTCACTTTGTTCCTTTGCCCTGCAGTTCGTGCATCATTTTATCTTTTTTTAAAAAAGATTTTATTTATTTATTTGACAGACAGAGATCACAAGTAGGCAGAGAGGCAGGCAGAGAGAGAGGAAGGGAAGCAGGCTCCCTACTGCTCAGAGAGCCTGATGCGGGGCTCGATCCCAGGACGGTGGGATCATGACCTGAGCCAAAGGCAGAGGCTTCAACCCACTGAGCCACCCAGGTGCCCCCATTATTTTATCTTTTAGAAAAAGTATTTCACTTTCTTTTCTTTTGTTTCTTTTTAAAAATTTTGTATATTTATTTGACAGCCAGAGATCACATATAGGCAGAGAGGCAGGCAGAGAGAGAGAGAAAGGGAAGCAGCCTCCCTGCTGTGCAGAGAGCCCAACATGGGGCTGGATCTCAGGACCGTGGCGATCTCAGGACCGTGGGATCATGACCCGAGCCGAAGGCAGAGACTTTAACCCAATGAGCCATCCAGGCGCCCCTTTCACTTTCTTTTAAAGGGGCATTATAATCACTACATATAGGGATAAGCTCATGACTGGCTAGGGCAGAAAAAAAGAGGGGCTAGATCTATTTTTTCTGATACCTACACAGAGAAACTCTTAACACCCCACACATATCTTCCCATCCAGTTGGTTGCAATGCCATGAAACCTTTTGGTTTCTATTTGGTTTCCAGTTTGGAAAACTATTATATGTTTGGGAACATATAATACTAATGATTAATTTAGATTTCAGGAGTAAATGATTACTTTTGACATCAAGGATATCCATTTGCAAGAAGATCCAATAAAGAAATGGATTCCAGTGAAGGGATAAACAATGAAGAGGTAATTATTGAACAGTTCACAGTGCTTGTCCTTAAAAGAAGTGTATAATAACCTGGGTCTTATTTGAGACACTGCCACATAATAGTGTGGATTTGCAGTTCCATTTCTGTGTAGGACATAGATGTAGGATGTCACTTCTGTTACAAGCTGGATAATTCACAAAACTGTAACTTGCTTGACCTGCCAGAAAGCTGAGTTGCAAGGCAGCCAAGCGAACTCAATTCCAAAGGGTTAACAAACCCCTCCGAGGAGAGGTGAGGCACAGGAGCTGTGGGGTTTCCCTATGGGCTCCCAGGGGGCTAGCATCTTGGTGCATATGGGGGGAAGTGACAACAAAAAGAAAAGGTGAAGGTAAAGAGCATGGGAAGGTGAAGAGCGTGGGAAGCACCATTTGGTGCAAGACACTTTGTCCTCCTTTCTCATATAATGAGGTTTGAAGTGTTAGGTGTCCCTACATAATTTTCAAACACAAATCATTTCCACCTCAGTCCCTTGGATGGCTAAAGCCACTTTGCTAGTCTTCTGATAGTTGGGAACATCATATATATAATATATATAACATATATATATTATATATATTATAAATTATAACAGTAATATACATTATGTTTTATATGCACAAACATATAATGTTCCCAAGTATAGAGTATTATTTTATATGTATATATATGAGTATGTGTGTGTGCATATATATATAAAATGTTCCCAACTATTAGAAGTCTAGCAAGTAGAGAATATATACTTATATATTAAATATATAACATATATGTAACAATATATAATATCTATAATACATTATATAATTACATTATTAATATATTTTAGAGTGATGACATTATAGTAGCTGGATGGCAAAATACATTCTGGGGTACCTAAAGGTGCTATTTAGCAATGGTTCTGACCAGACTTTATCCACAGGTAATACCCTTTGTGAAGACTGTTTTCCTGTGGATCTTTTTCTTAGGGAAATATCATCAAGGAGGAAATTTGTCAACCAATTCTTCTATGACAATAACCTCACACTGTTAAGTGTCAGCCTATGAAATAAACCCTAGGCTTTTAAATATACACTTTGGCCAGGAGTAGCATTATTAACTGTTTAACAAGGACCTCTTCCTTGCTTACTTCCATTTTGCAAAATGTTATCTTATATGTAAAAAGCAATCATTTGGGGCGCCTGGGTGGCTCAGTAGGTTAAGCTGCTGCCTTCGGCTCAGGTCATGATCTCAGGGTCCTGGGATCGAGCCCCACATTGGGTTCTCTGCTCAGCACGGGGCCTGCTTCCCTTCCTCTCTCTCTGCCTGCCTCTCTGCCTACTTGTGATCTCTCTCTGTCAAATAAATAAATAAAATCTTAAAAAAACACCCTCATTTAAAAAAAAAAAGCAATCATTTGTCCTTTAACTCTGTACTAATCTTTAATACCCCCCCCAACATTAAATTTTCACAATGCTATGGCAATGTGGCATCCTCAGAGGTAGTATCTGAGGCACGTAGACCTGTCCTCAAAAACAACTAAATGTCTATGCTGGAGACAACGATTACAAACAGCACACAATCTAGTATCTGCCAAAGGCATATTTAAAGCATCTTATATTTAAGAAAAGAAATCTAGTGGACATGATAGCTGCCTCTTCTTTCAAATATTCCATATTTTATCCCTATGAAAGCAATTAATCAGAAAGAAAAGAATCTGGACCTACCTCAGGACCCTGTAGAAAACTCTTCCCAGGATATTACTTGGTGAAAACTGGATAAATTGCTAGATAAGCTTAGTCCTAGGACAAACATATATGTAGTAGACCCTTGAATGAGGTTGCTGATGCCTGTACAGCCAAAAATCCACTTATAACTTTTGACTCCCTAAATATTTAACTATTAATAGCCTACTATTGACTGGATACCTTACTGATAACATAAACAGTCAATTACCACATACTTTGTATGTTAGATGTTATATACTAAAATCTTACAATGAAGTAAACAGGAGAAAAGAAAATCATAAGAAAGACAAAATACATTTACAGTGCTGTATTGTATATTTAACAAAAAAATCCCCTATAAGTGGATCTATGCAGTTCAAAACTGTGTTGCTCAAGGGTCAACTGTATATTACACTCTCTTATCAGAAGATGAAGATTATGTACCCCCAAGTGTTTTCTTTTTGTTGTCACTTCTGGGAAACTCAGTTCCCAAGATCGAAAGTAGGTCTTCTTATTTGTTTGGCAATACCAACACCATTTCCTCCTACCTTTAGCTAAGTCGAATGGTTCTGACCAGGTAGACCTCTGCTTGCTAACAGCAAGTGAAACTCTAGGCCTAAAATAGCAGAAATTATCCCAGTTTCTACTATGGACTTCATGTTTCAAGTTGTATTCCAACTCTTTCTCCCTTCTGATAAGTGTGCTAGACTAAGAGATAAATCAAGCCATACCGATGCATCCTGATCCATCAAGTATGCGCCATGGCCCTGAGTGATGGCTTCTCGGTATTCATGGTGGGCGGCTCCCTTCTCTTTAACCTGGAAAAGATTATTTTTATACCAGTCGTGGTATGAATAATGATTTCAGACTTTAACAAGAAAAACTGCAGCAATGTTTATTAAAACCTAGGTAAAACCCAGAAAACTAAGAGCCTAAGGTGAATGGAAACTTATATAAAGTACATTAAAATGTACTCGTCTAGTAAGAATTTGAAACAGAAAAGGCCAACTAAAGAGAAATCTCTTTAATTTGTTGGGACCATATTTCAGAGTCAATAGTGAAAAAAAAAAGTTTTATTGGGACTTTATGTTGAACAAAAATAGTAAGTTAAGTTTACCTTACATTTAACAAAATGTGTTATTATTGCAACTGTTTATTCCTTAGAATAAACAAAGAATGTATCACTTGTTATTTCTTTTGGTACAACTTTTCTTAAAAAGTTAACAACAATAGTCATCACATCAATTTGACTGTTAAAACAGGATGCAAATGATCAGTTTTTTGCAAAATTATAGAAAGTCTTCACCAATTTTCCATGGTGCCTCTCTTAAATTTTTGATATTGAAATTGCTCTGTTTCAAAGTGCTAGGCAAAGAATTTACAAGGCATTGACTGATGAACACTGGACAGGTAGGGACAGAAACTAGTTTATCAGCGAGGGATGTTTAAATGGAACCCAACTGTGTAAATGCTTGGTTCTTCGAAGAATATTTCTGTTTTATGATAAGGCTTATAGCTATTCAACCTTATAGCTATGGGAACTCAGGTGAGGAAGATTTGGGTAAATGGGAAACTGACCTTAAACCAAAGAGCAGTCACAGTGCATTTTCTCCCCTTACCTCTCCTACTATGTGCTTCCCATTGATGAATGCTTCAAAGCCACACACAGCTGCCTTCTCATCCAAAGGAAAAATATATCTTGCCTCAATAGGCACAGAACTTCGATTGGTATATGTCTGAAAAACAATGACCTGAAGAAGAAAAAAAAAACACCATATCCTTGATGAAACCATATGGAACAACATTTGTAGGAACAACTATTAATGAAAACTATTATGCATCTTTTCTTTAAATTCCTTGAATTTTTATCATGTCTCTCAAATTCCCAACCCTTAGGATTTAGAGCATCTTTGACTGAAATGTAGAGTCCATGTCACATTATAAAATGTACCAGCTACAGTTTCAGGTAATTCATACACCCTTGGCTGGAAAAAAAGTCACTAGTATTATAATATTACAAACATTCGCTTAACAGAAGCAATGCAGCTTCGTCAAGATGACAACAAGACAGCCTCTTTATGTGTGGTCTTAGTCCCTCCTTAGTGTCATGTGACCCAAACACTATTCCAGAATAGTTCTTTTTATTTTTTTTTTTTTACATTTTATTTATTTATTTGACAGACAGAGACCACAAGTAGGCAGAGAGGCAGGCAGAGAGAGAGAGAGAGGAGGAAGCAGGCTCCCTGCAGAGCAGAGAGCACAATGTGGGGCTCAATCCCAGGACCCTAGGATCATGACCTGAGCCGAAGGCAGAGGCTTTAACCCACTGAGCCACCGAGGCACCCCCAGAATAGTTCTTTTTTTTTTTTTTAAGATTTTATTTATTTATTTATTTGACAGAGATCACAAGCAGGCAGAGAGAAGGGGAAGCAGGCTCCCCACCAAGCAGAGAGCCCGATGCAGGACTCCATCCCAGGACCCTAGGATCATGACCTGAGCCGAAGGCAGCAGCTTAACCCACTAAGCCCTCCAGGAGCCGCCCAGAATAGTTCTTATGCCGGTTCTGTTTTCAGGTCTTGGCATTTCCCTCCTTTACCTCTCTGTATGTAGCCCTCCACAGCTCTTTCCATCTATCCTCACCTCTTTTTGTCTAGTCAGCTCTTGAATAAACTCTTTTCCACTCCTACCTGCTGTCTCTGTTCTTATCAGATTCATTTTACTAATGGACTGTGTTTATCACTTCACTCCCTTGCATAAGAAAAGACCAGTCTTTAAACAATTGAAAATTACAAAAAAATACCCCAAAACGTAAGACATATAATAAACAATAATATTTTAAACATGTGGCAATAATAAGGAAAAAAATTAGCCATTTGTTGTCAATAATTTCTGGGAAGAGACTGAAATGAAAAACAAAAGCATAAAGGAAACAAACTTATTCCATAATGCTATCTACAACTGGATTTACAGTAAGCTGCATTGCCCTTAGTGTATATGCTGCACCAGAGGAAAAAATTTTAAGGGGCATAACTTGACTGTCTTCAAATCAGCAGGTCAGCACCTTTCAGGGGATCGAATCTCTCATAGTTCTGCAAAGGCCTCATTGGCTGGTGCAGCCACCCACTCACCGGCTCACCCTGAAACTGGAGGCTGGCCATGGCCCTGAATTGATTCTGTAGGATCTTAGAGTTTCTTGGGTGTCTAGGTGATCTGAGCCATCATAAAAGGTGAGAGAGCAACAGGCAGAGAGCCATGCAGATTGCTGACCGGGAAGATATCACGCATGTTCCCTGTGCATAGAACTTTCATTTCTCTCTTGGATATTCAATTTTACCAAACTTCTCAAGGGCACGCATGCTTGACCTGTAACTGCCAGATAGGGTCACTGTCTAACTGTCCTTTGGTTTGGGTTCATGTTTTCATTTTGCTCTGTGGATGTCCTGCCTACATCTAGTTAGCAGGTGTGTCTTTGCACAGGAGTTCCCAGGGGTCAGGTCTATGTCAGCTTCACTCTCTCTGTATATCACATGGTATGACTGGGCACTCAGAAAGCAAGACATTTTAGGTAATGATTATAGAAGTATTTTTACTAGAACTTAGAAGAGAAGCTAATATACTGTACTAATTTTGGATGTCTTTATTTCCCACCCTCAGATGAAACCACTATTTTAGTTTAGTTATTAAACTAAAAACACTAAACTCACTCCAAGAAGAGTCTAGTATGTGAGCTATGAACATACAAGTCCTTGCTGATGAGCCTCTGTTTGGATTCCGAATGACAATCTCCAAGCCAGCTGTCTAATCACAAATTAGTGAAAATTCACTGCTAAATCACGAGTTATTATTTTTTTTTCAGGAAGTTACCAATATAAAAAGCTTCATCAGGTTTAAAATATCAAATGGTACAAGTTGTCTAATCCAAAGTAATGTACAGAGGATGTATGCCTCTCTTTGTAACACACCCATTAGTTTTTTATCTATATCTGTGAAAAAACATCCTATAACCTTTACATTCATTTATTTAATAGCCACAAGCTAACCAGCAGATAATATTGTTTCCATTTTACATTTAAGGAAACTGAGGCACGAAGAAGTTAAGAAATTATTTTTCCAAGGTCACAGAGCTAGAAAAAAATGAGCAAGGATTCAAAGCTAAGCCTCCAAACTATAAATTCTCTGCCTTATACAATGCATCCCAGGTTGCACTACTGCATAGTAGTTAAAGAGGCTATACTTGAGAATCAAAATGATCAGGGTTCAAATCTGTGCTTTATAGTGTTGTTCAATGTCTCCATACATCAGCTTCCTCATCTAAATAACGGGCATAATCACAGCATTCACCTCATAGGGTTTTAGGAGAATTAAATATAGCATGTGAAAAACTCAATCCAGGGCCTGATTCATAGGAAGTGGTAACCACTATGGTCACGGTTCCTAGGTGGCTCCAAAGAGATTAGCATGGGTTGAACATTTACTATGAGTCCACATCACGGTCTTCCCAAAGCCTATGTCGTCTCCCTGAGCTATTCAGGGATGTGGGTATGGATCAGAGTGGGCCCGGAAATGCAAACAGAGTGGGCCATATGCAAACTGCTCAGATATCATGGGTAGCATGCCCTGTCCCACCCAGGATACCCCATTTCCCCAGTTTAAGATGACCACTACAATTAATCTGATTTCCCTCTGAAGAGGGAGGAATATCACAATACTGGACTCAGATGTTCTTACTTTTCTAAGAGGTCTTTATAGTTGGTCAGTGTAGTCTTCAGTGTTTAGGAACAAATGATGAGGTCAAATCTTAGAAAACAGAGAGCCTTCACAGTACACTGGCAGCCTGCCTGCATGTGTGCCCATGAACTCTACTTTCTGTTCTATGACCACAGCTGTACCAGCTGCATGCTTCTGGCTGAGGCCAAGCACTGCGCTTGAGCCAATATTGGCTCTCCTCATCTCCCCCTCACAGAACAGTGCATCTCCAGCAAGTCCCCTCTGTAATACTGTGATTTATAATAAATATTTATTTTGGTCTTTGCACCTGTTTCTGGTACAGAGCTCCCCAAACTCTCAGAATTTCCTAAGTGATAAGAACGATGTAGATTTCTTGGTGTTCATAACAGACCCCTTTCAACCATACCTAAGTTTATGTCAAAGAGGTGACTTTTGATAAGTACCTAGGGATGGGGACTGGTTGCGAAGGGGATTAAAGGTTGGAACTGTCAGCCCCACCCTCAGACCTCAGAAGAGGGGAGAGAGGCTGGAGATTGAGTTCAATCAATGATTTAATAATCAACCATGCCTGTATTAGCCCAAAAAGACAGGCTTCAGAGAGCTCCAGGCTGGTGAACACATGGAGATTCAGGGTGAGTGGCATGCCTGAACCAGACAGGGAAGCTCTGTGCCCCTATCCACACACTTTGCCCTACACATTTCTTCAGGTGGCTTATCCTCAGGTGTATTCTTCTGTAATAACTATTAATGTCGTAAATAAAATGTTTCCCTGAGTTCTTTGAGCCACTCCAGCACATCAGTCTAACACAAGGAAGGGGTCTTTGGAACCTCCGATCTACAGCCAGTCGGCCAGAGCCCCAGCCACTGGCTTCTGAAGTGGTAGCAGGAAAGGAGAGCAGACAAAACCCATGACCTCTAGGATCAGACACTATCTCCAGGTGGACAGTGTCAAAATTAGTTACTGCTTCATGGTATGAACACACCCACATCTCACACTCCCTCTACTGAATCATCAGTTTTTCCCCTTGCACTGGCTCACACACATGCTATGATTTCTTTTGCCTTAAAAGAAAAAAGAAAACAATCTGATCCCACTTCTCTTTAGCTACTGTCTCATTTTCTCTCCTCTTTCTTCCCATTTTCTCTTGAACTCACTCTAATTAAACTTTTAACCCCACCATTCCATCAAAGCGGTAACCGTCAAGTCACTAGTGATCTCCTCATTGCCAATTCCAATGGTCTGGGTTAAGCCTCTGCCTTCGGCTCAGGTCATGATTTCAGGGTCCTGGGATGAAGCCCCGCATCCGGCTCTCTGCTTAGCGGGGAGCCTGCTTCCCCCTCTCTCTCTGCCTGCCTGCTTGTGATCTCTCTCTCTCTGTCAAATAAATAAATAAAATCTTAAAAAAAGAGAGAAATGCATATTTTGTTTAATTCATGCAACTATAATCAGATTGTCATGTATCTGTTCAAAGTATCATAAAACCACAAAGAACATACCTGGGCTACGAAGTCTATTATTTTCCCCTTGATGTGCACATCCTCAAGGGGAACTGAATTGCCAGAGACATCCTGCAGACCAGAATTGAAGTTGCTGGAAGGTTTGGTGTCTACTAACTGATAATCTAGACATTAAAAAATTATAATGTTAGCTTTTAAAACCATCCCTGCAATGTTTTGTTATCTTAATTGTTATTCCTTCTCCTTTCCTTCATACATTATATTTTAGGAAAAATGGACAAGAAGCATTTTATGATTTTCAATAGCCAATGCTGTAAAGTAAGTGAACCCACGTGAGAAAAATGGGGTTAGGCTTCATAATAGACACTCTGCCTTTTTAATCTAGTGACTCTGAGGACTCATCTTGAAACTTTAGAGTCACACAATTACTTGAAAGACAGACATTTAAGCATATGCACAAGTTCACAAAAGTTTTTAAGAATTTATAAATGTAGTTTATTCAAGAATCTAGATATCTCCATTCCCTAGCCTGTGATTTTGATTGGTCAGTCACTATTATTTATTGTGCCACAAAAGCATGTCAGACCAATATGAGATACCTTAGACTTTCAGTCCAACGAACACTAAATCAAACTTCTAATACAACATATGAAAAAAATGTTCCCCTTCTATACCAGGTGGTACAAAAATACACATATAATTAGGTATGTAAATATATACTCTCTAGCCAGACATTTCATTTAATGCTCCCAGAGGAAAAAAAGGAGTCATTTTCTTATACATGAAAGTCATACATTTCTGACAAAAAATAATTTGATTACAGTTAAAAATGTTTATGTGTTTTTATAAGGCTATTAATAAATATTAAAATAGTTTGGGCTTACAATTTTCTGAGAAGCTATCATCCTCTCATATATTTCTACTACTAACATATAAGCTGCATATTACAGTTTTGGGAGTACCTTTGCTTAGTGCAGATACTGATCTCATTTGCAACATAGAGTAACTGAGGCCCAAAAAGCTTATGCAGTTTGTTTCATATTGCACAGCCTAGTAAGCGGCGAGTTGATACTTCTTGAAGCTGAGCTTCCTGATTCTAAAGCTGGGTCCTCTGTCCACTTCACCAATCCCCATTACACTTTTTGTGCTTTGACATCTTAAATTGCTTCAGTAGGTTTTAGCATCGGCTGTCCAGAGGTGCACGAGCTCAACTTAGGCATGCTAACCAAGTACTATGTGATTTTTGAGATCACTGAACCTCTCTCAAGTATCCTGGTTTTTATTTTTACAAAATAAAGAAGGGAATGGAATATTTATATATGAAATCATAGATACAGTTCCTGAATATGAACATAAATTCCTCTAAAAATAAAACGTTTGAGTTCTATAAATATCACATAAAATAACATTCAAGAAAAGTGTCTTACCTTCAACATTTGAAAAATTTGAAAGCTCAGGTCTGTATTCCTCTAATTCAGTAGTGTTACAAGGATGAAAGTCCTTTATTTCATCTCCAAATATACAAAATTTAATAATATATTTCATTTTGATCTGATTGGTTTTATATACAACAAATTCATCATCCTAGAGCCAACAGAATTGAATAGGTGGGGGGAAAAACCTTTATTGGCAAATGTTCTCATAAAAGCAGAATTGCAGGTTTGCTAATTTAGAAAATACTGAATTCAGAGAGTCACAGATATGCAACAATTAATTCAACTTAAGCATATTCAATAAAAACAGGAGCCTCTCTGCCTGTTTCCTAAAATAAATACCTCAAAGTCTGTGGTGACAGTGGCTGTTGCTCGCACCCCATGGACACTGTCATAGCCTGGTGGTGCTTCCGACAAGGAGAAGTCTTTTTTGTTCAAGTCCATGCACTTCCCAAGGGCTACATCACAGACAACCAAGAGCCTTGTGCCATCTGTCTCTCCTGAGTGGGAATACTTAGTACTCGTGCTGTATTGGGAAAGGAAGTAATGTGTTTGTAATTTATGGTCATGGCAACAATATTTTATTACCTTTTATCCATCTCTATATGTGAAATACTGTCTAAATGAATGTACTGGCAGAATGTTCCAAATTTTACTGCTATTGAAATATCTCTGAAGATTCAATTTACAACTTTATTGTTTACCTATTTGTTTAAAACTTTAATGTGAAAAACACATTAGAGAGCAGTTCCCAACAAGTTTCTGTTGTGCTAGGCTGTGCTCAAAGTACTTTCTTCCAGAGAGGGATGAATTCTACTGTTTCCCCAAATCTTTATTAATTACTAAAATACAAACATTTTGGTATGGTAAACACCAAAGTGATGAAAGAGAAGGAAAATCCCCCACCTTTTTAATTAAGAAGTAGATTGCTTCTCTGTACTAAAGCTCAAGGAAAACATGATATACCAGGTAAATAAGAACTCCTCAAAGGGAAAGATGGGCACTGTATTCTCACAGGCTTCTGAATCCAAAAGAAGAAACAAAAATTTCAAATAACATCCAAGTGAGAGATTTTGTTTTGACTTTCTTCAGGACTCAGCAGCTTTAAAAAAGCAACTTTTGCAATTAAGGAGCATAGGCTAGGACATCTATGGGAAAAACATTTTGGGGATAGATCTCTATTTTTCCAAATACCAAGACCCAAATGTAAAAGTGTTTGTTCTATCCTCTAAGACTTGCCCCCTTTTATCTTTAATTTTTAAAAAATACTTCATTTTTAAGTAATCCCTACGCCCAACACAGGGCTTGAACTTACAACTCTGAGATCAAGGGCCACATGCTCCACTAACTGAGCCAGCTAAGTGCCCCAAGACTTGCCCCCTTTAAAAAAAATAACCGATTTCCCCCATTCTTCCTATAAACTTCCTTTCCTGTGGCCACCAAAGCTGTCCCAGTTTCCTCCCTCTCCATTTCCTGCCTTTCACAATGACTTGCCCATCACCACTCAACCTGCTACAGTTTGGCTTCTCCACTGAAACCACTCTGTCCAGAGTCACGAAGGACTTCAACTTGGTAAATTCAATGGAATGCCAATTTATTTTTTAAAAATCTTGACATCTAAAAAAGTTTACTTTGAAATATTTTGTACACAGGGAAGGGCATTTATACTATAAATGTGAAGTTTCAAGAATAACGATAAGATAAACAACCACATGGCTACTGCCTAGTTTAAGAAACAGAACATCATCAAGACTTCTGTGTTGCCCCGTGGCATCACTTTCCTTGCCACCCAGAGGTAATCTAATTGGAATCTTGGTTTTTTGGTGTATATTATTTTTTTCTCTTATAGTATTGATGTATGTGTCCCTGAATAACATGCTTAGTTTTGCTTGTGTTTGAACTTTGTATACATATAGAATCACATAGCAATTTTTTGCTCCACATCATTTTCCTAACGCTCATCTATTAGGCATGTGTAGCTGTAGCACATGGGTTGAAACTGCCACATAGCACTCCATGTAGGACTACACCAAAATTTTTCAATCCATTCCACTGTCAATGGACATCTGCATCATTTCCAGGTTTCTATTACTACAGTTTTCTTGGCCATTCCTGTGCATGCCTCCTGGTCTGTGTCTACTTACTAGGCTAGTGATTCTCAACCCAGGCTGCATATAATAATCACCCAGGGAGCTTACAAATCTATTGATACCCAAACATCACCCTTGGAGATCCTGATTTAACTGATCTGGGGTGAAATCAGCACCAGTAATATTTAAAACCTCCTCCAGCTGGGGAGGTGGTGGGAGAGATGGTGGAAATAGGTGATGGGGATCACTTATGATGAGCACCCTGTAGGGGCCGGTTAGCCAGAGGGCCTTTTGGTTGCAAACTTAGATTGACACTGCCCCTCCCAGAGGAACTTACTTGCAAACCCTGGATGTAGGGGCGGGTCAGGCCGGATGGAGACATCCAATCAATGGGGCGTGCATATATTTACTGTGGTGTGTTGCAATCTCATTGGCCACCTGTGTGTGGGCTGGGCTCAACCACCTCTATAAAGGTTAGTCTGTGAGGCTGGGGCGGGGGGAGTAGTAGGAAGAGTTGTAGTAGCCATTGGGGTAGCCGTTTGAGTAGACGACAGAGTAATAATCACTGTTGGCAGCCTTGCCGCCGCCAGTAGCTGCACCGGGGCAACCAGTCTGGCCGGAGCGGGGGCGTCTGGGGAGCAGCCTTGTCAGAGTGGCATCATGGGGAGCAGAGTCTGTGTTGTCGGAGTTGTCGACCTTGTCATCACCTCTTCATCATTCGGGGAGCGGCCTCACTGCAGCGGCGTTGTCGTCCTCATCGTCATCGCCTCTTCATTGTTGGGAGCGGCGTCCTCGTTGTCACCTCCTCGTAAGAGATGGCTCCAACGGGTCGGTTTGATTTTCGATGCTTGGCATGAAATAAAGCTTTGCTTGATTTTCGCTTTGTGTCAGTCTTGTTCCTTTGATCATGGACCCTAACACACCCCATGCTGCACTGAAGTGTTGAGTCACTGTATTGTACACCTGAAACTAACATTATACTCTACTAACTGGAATTGGAATAAAAACAAAAAAAAAAGTCCTTCAATTTAAAATAGTCTCCTCCAGGTGACCCAGTTTGTAACCAGGATTGAGAACCACTGCTTCCTGGTTCATAGGCCAGCTAATCCACAGGATTCCTGAGTCATACTATCAACTATGCTCTTCAACGATAGCAGGTGATGCCAAAATTTTCTCCAGAGGGCTTATCAGTTTAATACTACTACCAACACCGTCTGAGAATTCAGACTGTAGAGACTTACCAACATTTAGAGATATTAAACTTTTTTTTTTGCTGACAGGTGAAAAATGTTATACTATAGTTTAATTTGCATGTTGTTTATTACCAATCTTTTCAAATGTCATTGTCTATACATGTTTTCTCTTGGGTTCTTATTCATGTCTTTTGTCCATTTGTTTAGAACTCTTTATCTTTTTCTTATTGATTTATAAGAATTCTTTAAATATTCTGGACAATTATCTTTTGTCCTGGGCCTGAACCCAGGCTCCATCCTATAACTAGCTCTGTGACCAAATGCAAGTTATTTAACCTCCACCATTCTGTTCCCTTTTCATAAAATGATGTCATAATACCACTTGTGAGGTTTATAGACAATGCACCTAAAGCACTTAGCCTGGTGCCTCATAGAGGGCAGGTGTTCAATATCTTTTTTCCTTGAAGATTTTACCTATTCACTTGTTAGAGAAAGAGAGACAGCACAAGTGACAGCACAAGCAGGGGGAGAAGCAGGCAGAGGGAGAAGCAGACTCCCCACTGAGCAAGGAGCCTGACACAGGACTCGATCCCAAGACCCAGGGAACAAGACCTGAGCTGAAGGCAGATGCCCAACTGACTGAGCCACCACAGGCACCCCAAGGTGTTAAATACCTTGTGGCTATTATGAAAACATATTTAAATATTAATAAGAATATTAAACATGAAATTTATGCTAGGCCTACAGAGTTTATTCACAATAGAGAAGATGTTTGAGAAGAGGCCCTGTGCTGTAGAAATTACGATTGCTCATCCTGGAGAAAGATAAAATGTTGTCTGATCTTAGTCAAGATATCCTCAGTGTCACTGAGTACTCTTTGTGATAGTGATAATAACAGAACTGACGTGAGAGGGTTGTTGTAAGGATTAAGTAGGTAAAAAAAAATAGAAAGACTCTCAGGATAGTAAAATCACTAAGATAATTTAAAATACAATTTTCCCAAATCTCTACTACAAAAGAAATGTTCCTATATACTGAGAAAACCAGTTGCTTTCAATGATCTGTTTCTTGTGTGAGAAATCCCTCAGAAAGGAAAGATGGAGGAAACCACTTGTAATAAACCCTTTGTGATAGGAGTAACAGTATTAAGGATATAATATTTGGTATAATATATAGTATATATAATACACTAACCTGATTGAATCACTGAAATATATTCCACTCCCAAGATTTCCAATGTCTGTTCTCTTTGTGCCACGATCTTCAACTACTTTGGGTAAAAGCAGCCCACTAAAAAGAAAAAGACATTACAATGATTTACTAGAAGAAAGGTATCTTTTATTAGAGCCTCATAATTTTAGCAGACACAGGTGCTACTTAAGGACATGTTAAGTGAAAAAAGCCAGGCACAGAAACGCAACTACTACTTGACCTCATATATATGTGAAATCTAACAAAGTCCAACTCACAGAACCAGAGTGCAGAATGGTGGTTTCTAGAGACTGGGGGTTGGGGAAAATGGGGAGATGTTGGCTAAAGGGTATACAAACTTTCAATTTATTATAAATAAGATAATACTGTTTGCCAAGAGTAGATCTTACATTCTTACCACAAGAAAAAAAAAAAAGATCAACTCTGTAGTGATGGATGTGTTAATTATCTTGTTTGTGGGAATATTTCAGAATGTACATGTACATTAAATCATCACATTATACATCTTTAAAAAATCACCTGTAGAACCTAAATATATACAATTCTTATTTGTTAATCATATCTTAATAAAGCTGGAAAAATATACTAATTAAAAGACAATAAGTAAATAAAGAGCATGAAATGAAAAGCAAAATGTATTTCAGAGTATTCCCACAGGACTGGTTCTAGGTGCTGTTCAAATGAACCAAGCTATGGCCAGTTTCTCATTGCTATCTTGGTCAGCCCTGAGATGCTGGTCATTTTTCTTACCTCAGTGCTCTGCCTCCTACCTGTTGAGGCTTCCAGCACTCAACAGAACCATGTGTAAGCCCAGTGCTCACTGCATTTCTTCCTGGCTCAAGAACTTAAGCAGGTTTCCATTGGCCTTCTAGCACTGTTAGGAACTCTTTACAATCAAAGTTAAACCATGGTTATCTGTGGGAAAATGGGTAAAGGGAGACTTCTGCCTTTATTACATAAACATCTACTGTTTGAATTTTGCATTATGAAATGTGATTAATTTTGTAAAATAGTTCTTGGATTTTATTCCTACTTAAAGTTTATTTAAAACAATTTTTAAAATTAAAACCATTTTTCAGGGGGTGCCTGGGTGGCTCATTGGGTTGAGCTGCTGCCTTCAGCTCAGGTCATGATCTCAGGGTCCTGGGATCGAGTCCCACATTGGGCTCTCTGCTCAGCAGGGAGTCTGCTTCCCCCCTCTCTCTCTCTCTGCCTGCCTCTCTGCCTACTTGTGATCTCTGTTAAATAAATAAATAAAATCTTAGAAAAACAAAACAAAACTATTTTCCAGGGCGCCTGGGTGGCTCAGTGGGATAAAGCCTCTGCCTTCAGCTCAGGTCATAATCCGGGGTCCTGGGATCGAGCCCCTCATTGGGCTCTCTGCTTGGTGGGGAGCCTGCTCCCCCTCTCTCTGCCTGCCTCCTCTGCCTGCTTGTGTTCTCTGTCTGTCAAATAAATAAATAAAATCTTAAAAAAAAATAAAAAAAATTTTCAATGCTAGTACCTATAATTCTAGATTTTTAAAAAAGAGTTTGTTTGTTTGTTTATTTATTTATTTTCTGTGGGGGAAGGAGCAGAGGGAAGAGGACAAGCAGATTCCTTCCCCACCACGCTCAGAGCCCGCTGTTGGCCCTATCCCTGAGATTATGACCTGAGCTGAAATCAAGAGTTGGATGCTTAACTGACTGAACCATCCAGGCATCCCTAGTTTTAAATGTTTAAACTTTGTTCCATGTGGAGTTTATTTAAGTGTGAGGAACGAGGTAAGGGTCCAACTTAGTATATTTTCCAAAAGGTAGTAATCTCTCCTAATACATAGTATTAAAGAAATTATCTTTCTTCCACAGAAATAAAAACTACTTTTATCATATGTTAAACCATGTTCATCTTTACATTTGTTTGTGGGTTCTTTATTCTGTGACTCATCTGTTCAGGTACAACCTCACTGTTTTATTTTTTTATTTTATTTTTTTTTTTTTAAAGATTTTATTTATTTATTTGACAGAGAGAAATTACAAGTACACTGAGAGGCAGGCAGAGAGAGAGAGAGAGAGAAGGAAGCAGGCTCCCTGCTGAGCAGAGAGCCCGATGCGGGACTCGATCCCAGGACGCTGAGATCATGACCTGAGCCGAAGGCAGCGGCTTAACCCACTGAGCCACCCAGGCGCCCGACCTCACTGTTTTAAATAACATAGCTTTATAAAATGTTTTTAGTGTCTGGTTAATTCTCCTTCATTAATCGTCTTTTTCTTAATTACCCTGGTAAAATCCAATTAAAAAAATATGTACAGTAGTATCAGCTTTTTATTTTAAAAAAATCTTGTTAGCACTTTTATTGTGAGAGCTCTAAATTTATAGGTTAACTGAAGTAAAACTGGCATCTTTCTGATTAGTGCAATTATCTTTTGGGTCCTTCAATAGGAGTTTAAAATTTTTTCCAGCTGGATCTTGTATACTTGTGTTTCTCCTCAGGTATTTTTTCCTTAGATATTTAAGTAAGGATCCAGATGTAATCATATCCTCCCAGGCTCCTTGTGACTGTAGTTCAGCTCTAATATTAAGTAGCTATTCAAAGCAACAGAAAATTAGTTATGTTTTATACAGATAACTAACAGTATCTAGATACTCTAATTTCTAGATCTTTCTTCTTAAGTATTGGATATTCCCTAGATTAGATACACATAGAAGAGCCATGAAATAGAGAATCCCCTTTCTTCATATTGTAAGGGCCTGCCCCTCTCAGAGGAACTTACTTGAAAACCCCGGATATAAGGGTGGGCCAGGCCAGATGGAGACATCCAATCAGTGGGGCGCACATATATTTACTGTGGTGAGTTGAAATCTCATTGGCCACCTGGGTGTGGGCCGGGCTCAACCACCTCTATAAAAGTTAGTCTGCAAGGCTGGGGAGGAGGGAGTAGTAGGAGGAGTTAGAATAGTCTTTGGGATAGCCGTTAGGGTAGTCGTTGGAGCCTCAGAGTGTCATCCTCATCATGGTCGTGGGGAGCATCGTGGTCCTCCTGGTCATCCTAGTCATTGGCAGCAGCACCAGGGCAAACAGCCTCGCCACCAGCAGCCTTGCCGCCACGAGTGGCCTCTCCACCACTGAGCCGCGGTCCCGCCACCAGTGGCCTCACCGCCCCAAACCTTGGCCTTGTTGCGAGCGGTCTTGCCGCCCCGGGATGTGGCCCTACCATCCCGGGCCATGGCCCTGTCCACGAGCAGCCTCACTGGAGCGGCCTCGCCAGATCGGCATCATTCCACGGAGCGGCCTCCTCCAGAGTGGCCTCTTCTTGGGAGCGGCCCCATCTGGGGAGTGGCCTCGCGGGAGCAGCCACATTCCAGGGAGCGGCCCTGTCTGGGGAGTGACCTCATTAGCAGTGGCCTGGTCCTGTGAGCGGCCTTGTCTGGAGTGGCTTCTTCTTGGGAGAGGCCCCATCCGAGGAGCAGCCTCGCTGGAGCAGCCTCATTCCAGGGAGTGGCCCTGTCTGGGGAGTGGCCTCGTTGGCAGCGGCCTCATCTGGAGTAGCCTCATCTGTGGAGCAGCCTCGTCCAGAGCGGCCTCATCCAGAGCAGCCTTCTTGGGAGCGGCCTTGTCGGGGTCACCATCGTTGTCTCTTCGTAAGAGATGGCCCCTACCAGTTTGATTTTCGATGCTTGGCGTGAAATAAAGCTTTGTTTGATTTTTGCTTTGTGTCAGTCTCGTTCCTTTGATCACGGACCCTAACATCATATGATACAGTTTTCAAGAAGCAATTCACACCCATATACTACACTCTAAAAATATATAATAATAAGTAAATAATTTAACTTACACCTATTACAATTTAAAGTGTTCAGTTTTGGGGTGCCTGGGTGGCTCAGTGGATTAAAGCCTCTGCCTTCGGCTCAGGTCATGATCCCAGGGTCCTTGGATTGAGCCCCACATCTGGCTCTTTGCTCATTGGGGAGCCTGCTTCCTCTTCTCTCTCTGCCTGCCTCTCTGCCTACTTATGATCTCTGTCTATCAAATAAATAAATAAAATCTTAAAAAAAAATAAAGTGTCCAGTATTCTCTGGAATACAATAAGCTAATTTTAACTGAAGAGGTCCATGTAGTATAGAAAAAAAATTAGTAGTATAGAAAAAAAAATTAGGAAAACAAGGTAAAACACTTCATGTTCATGAGGGTGAAACATTTAGAAAATAAACATGGTATCCTCTTACCGGGACAGGATCCCAACAAAGCTTTGTACAGGCGATCCATGCAGTAAGGACTTCACATTGCCAAATTTGTTCAAAAACTCTGTGGTTTCATTCACTTTGCCAACTCTAAATATCTGCAAGATATCCACTGGACCTTTGCTGTGAAAAGTAGAAGAAAAACCTTGAGATTGCATAATCAAAAGCAAAATAAAAAATCATTATTAGCAGAAAGCCCAAAATAGCCCAAATGGCCATTACTATGGAATGGATTCAGTGAATCACAACACAACATTTCTTAGAAATATTATGTAGTCATTAAAAAAATCATACTCTTAAAAAATAAGGATATGAAATAAAACATAGTAAAATTTTAAAAATAAGTTATAAAACAATGCACAGCATGATCTCAAATTTTGTCAAATATATAATATATATATATATAATACATATATAGATGGAATTCATTCATGCATTTATTCATTCATTCAACAAATACACTCTGGGAGTGCCTGGGTAGCTCAGTTGGTTAAGCTCCAGACTCTTGATTTCACTGGGGTCATGAGATCAAGCCCTGGGTCAGGCGCCACACCATGCATGGAGCCTGGTTGGGATTCTCTCTACTCATCTCCACCTTCCGCTCCCATGTGCATGTGGTTGTGCTTTCGTTTCTCTCTCTCTAAAACAAATAAACGAACAAACAAACACTCTGTGCCGAGTATTCTGCCAGGCCCTGGAAGTGAGATAATATGGTCTCTGGCTTCATGGGGCTTGTATCCTAATGGAGAGAGACAAAAATTAAAAGTTAACAAATAACTGATTTTACATTCTACTCAGCAAACTAACCAGGTTCAGAGAGAGGATGGTCAAGAAAGGCCTATCTTTGAAAGTGACATTGCAACATGACATAATAGAGTATATATTTTAAGACCTAACTGGTTGTTTGGGGAAAATAAATTGGCTGGGGCAGGAGCAGAAAGAATGTTAGGAGGTAGGCGAGACAGCAGTATCTGGATTAAAGGTGGCAGCAGTGTGAATGAAAGAAGCCAATGGATGAGAGACATTTTGGAGACAGAATTGACAGGGCACAGTGATATGGGGATGAAGGAGAATAGACAGTGGCTCTGGGTGGATGACTAGGATGAGGAAGCATGGGAAAAGACTGGGGGACTATGGAGAAACAGAGTTGTGGGGTAGAAAATGTAAGAAAGCCTATCCGGCATGTCTTCCCAACTCCTCATTCTCTGGTGTCACACTGTAGCTTAAAAGTAGCTATAGTAGGAGTATTTATATCACAGAAGCCAACAGTTATTATAAGTCAGGACTTCTATTTTAGGGAACTGGCTTGCCAGCATACCACTAGATATGGAAAAGAATCAATAATTGAGTTTGGGTTATATTCTTCTTTTTTAAAATATTTTATTTATTTATTTGACAGAGAGTGAGATCACAAGTAGGCAGAGAGGCAGGCAGAGAGAGAGAGAGAGGAGGAAGCAGGCTCCCTGCTGAGCAGAGAGCCCAATGCGGGACTCAATCCCAGGACCCTGAGATCACGATTCGAGACAAAAGCAGAGGCTGAACCCACTGAGCCACCCAGGCACCCCAGAGTATATATTCTACACCGACAAGTTAGCAGTGGTCATATTATCTCTGGGTAGTGAGATTTGGGTGATCTTCAGTTTTCATCATGCTTTCACACATTGTCTAAATTTTCAGCAAAGAATACGAATTTTATAACTAGAAAAAATATGACAATCATCACTAGTGGAACAAATTGGAGAAAATCTAATTCTTCACAGCAGCAGAATCCCTCCATAGTGAAAGGTCCACTTTTGTCATATGAACAGTTCAACATCACTTGGGTGTGAGGTGAGATCTCCAAGGCCTTCATGAGTTATATTACATGACTAAAAATGTACAACTGGTCTATGCAGTTGGTTCAAGTTCACCATCTTTAGCTCTAAGTGTGTAAGGCTTATGATTAAAGTTAACCTGGCCCTTTATACCTAATGAGAGCCAAGATGCCCGAAAGGTCCAGAAGGAAGACTTCAGGCAGAGGAGTGCTAGAAGTTTACATTAGTGGGATGAATGACCAAACCAGAGGAAGTCAGTCTCACCCTTGAGAATAACCCATCATATTAGTTTCTGAACCTTGAATCTGGGTCCAGGCTTGTCGGAGCGGCTGATCCACACACGTCTGTTGTTACTGCTGCTGCCCTGTGTTGTAGAACACACAAGGGCACAAGAAACAGGGACTCTCACAGTCATTGATGAAACAAACATGACTGACCTTTAGGGGTGTCATATCTCTTGAAGTATTTTCCAGATTTTCAACTTTTCCATGCCATGGAGTGGCCATTTTATTTTTTTAAAGATTTTATTTATTTATTTAATTTATTTATTTGACAGAGATCACAACTAGGCAGAGAGGCAGGCAGAGAGAGGAAGGAGGCTCCCCGCTGAGCAGATAGCCTGACATGGGGCCCGATCCCAGGACCCTGGGACCTCGACCCAAGCCAGTGGCAGAGGCCCCAACCCACTGAGCCACCCAGGCACCCCCTGGAGTGGCCATTTTAGAAGCTGCCACACACATAGTCCTGCATCTTAAAATCTTAATTTAAGCAGATTTTGCTATATAATATCCTTCAAAACACAAAAATACCTTGTGATTTCAAGTTTTTAAATTTAATTCTCAGCAAGATTAGATAAACTTGAAATTTGAGTGGAATAGTAGGGAGTATTTTCAAGCACAGAATACTGTTCCAAATCTATTATATACAGATATATATAGATATACATAATATATCATATATTATATACATACAGATAAAGATATTATGTATAGATATAGAAAATATAAAATATATATACATATATAAATTTAAATATATACATATATATATATATTTTTTTAAAGTAGATTTTCTTAAGTAGATTTCATGTCCAGGATGGAGCCCAGTGTGGGGCTTGAACTTAGGACCCTGAGATCAAGACCTGGGCTGAAATCAAGAGTTGAACACTTAACCAACTGAGCCACCCAGGCATCCCCCAAGTCCCATCATAAACACAGAAGAAAGTAATCTGTCATCATAACATAGCTACCTTGTTATAGAGGATTAAATTACACAAGTAATTATGGAGATTAGCTCGTTAACAGAATCTGAAACAGTATTACATAATAACAGCTCCTAAGACATTTCCTTTATGCATACCTGTAATTATTCTGTAAAACCTCTTCTTTAACTCTGAAAAATTCTTCAGTGTTCTGTTCAACATGCTCAATTTTGCATCTCAAAGCTCGGTATTTGGCAAGAGATGGTGGGTTGGGTTTGAACAAATTAGTTTCACAGACATTAACCATGTCTCTTATTAGCTGTAGATAAAAATAATACAAGATGTCAGAATCATTCTGTATCATAATATTTATAGTCATTACACTTTCTCAAAAATATTGGAAAAATAAGGGTTTTTCTTCCTAAAGTTTTTTTTTTAAAGGTTTTATTTTTAAGTAATCTCTACACCCAACGTGGGACTTAAACTCACAACCCTGAGATCAAGAGTTGCATGCTCCACTGACGGAGCCAGCCAGCACCCCTCCCCCAAAGCTTTTGATCAATATGTAAGTTGCACATTAAAGGTAATACTGTTATTATATATTGTACCCTCAGTGATAGCATAATATACAATACTAATAATAGTAAACATCAGGATAGCACATCATTGTTGATAAAGTGTTTCAGGTACATCGTTCCTCTAATCCACACCATAGTACTGGTCTTATTAGATCTTATTATCCTCATTGTATAGATGGGGAAAGTGAGGCCCTGAGGAGCTGAAATAATTGCTCAAGATTCCACAGCAAACAGGGGGAAGTGACTAAATAGGAACTCAGATCATCAGAATGCAAGTCCAATTCTGTTAGCAAAACTTCATTAAGCATGTTCTGTATGCCAGGCATTGTATCAGGTTTGAAAGATACAAAAATGAGTAAGACATGGTTGTCTTCCCTGAGAGGGAACCTAAGTATACTTAGTATACTCATAGGTCATGGAGCTTGGAGGAAGGAACATAGCTCCTACATAATCTGAATTATGTTTATTTTAAGGATATATTGTTTTTACCATCTTTGAGATGAAAGAGACATTGACGGGGGGCCCTATTTTGCCCTGCCACACATCTTTATGACCTCAATATAGGGATGGGCTAACTGTAATTAAATACACCAGCCATAAAAGAAAAGACTGATACATTTTTCTATATAAAAGTAAAAATTATCGGTATGGTAAAATAGAAAAAGTCAAACAATCACCCACCACAAGCAAAGTAAAATAAAACAAAGCAAAACAAATAAACTAAAGAAAATATTTATAACTCATATCCCAGGCTAGGCTTCCTAACTTAAGAGGTCATAACGACCATGAAGAAAAGTAGAAAGATCCGAAAGAAGAAGGACCAAAGGACATGAATAGACAGTTCAGAGAAAAAAACAAAACAAAACAAAACCCGCATAAACTAAATATAAATCCATAAAATCGGTAAAGTCTGAAAGTTTAACAAATATATTTTTGGTAAAACTATAGGAAATAGAAACTCTCATTCACTGACATGAGTAAGACATGGTTGTCTTCCCTGAGAGGGAACCTAAGTATACTTAGTATACTCATAGGTCATGGAGCTTGGAGGAAGGAACATAGCTCCTACATAATCTGAATTATGTTTATTTTAAGGATATATTGTTTTTACCATCTTTGAGATGAAAGAGACATTGACGGGGGGCCCTATTTTGCCCTGCCACACATCTTTATGACCTCAATATAGGGATGGGCTAACTGTAATTAAATACACCAGCCATAAAAGAAAAGACTGATACATTTTTCTATATAAAAGTAAAAATTATCGGTATGGTAAAATAGAAAAAGTCAAACAATCACCCACCACAAGCAAAGTAAAATAAAACAAAGCAAAACAAATAAACTAAAGAAAATATTTATAACTCATATCCCAGGCTAGGCTTCCTAACTTAAGAGGTCATAACGACCATGAAGAAAAGTAGAAAGATCCGAAAGAAGAAGGACCAAAGGACATGAATAGACAGTTCAGAGAAAAAAACAAAACAAAACAAAACCCGCATAAACTAAATATAAATCCATAAAATCGGTAAAGTCTGAAAGTTTAACAAATATATTTTTGGTAAAACTATAGGAAATAGAAACTCTCATTCACTGACA